>NC_064427.1:17775557-18075557 GCF_023375975.1 Astyanax mexicanus | reverse complement strand
TGTTAAGGTGGTATCACAATGGTCAGTAGTTAAGTTTGCTGTTAAGGTGGTATCACAATAGTCAGTAGTTAAGTTTGCTGTTAAGGTGGTATTACAATAGTCAGTAGTTAAGTTTGCTGTTAATGTGGTGTCAGTCAGTAGTTAAGTTTGCTGTTAAGGTGGCATCTGAATAGTCAGTAGTACTGATGAGGTAGCATCTCAATAGTCAGTAGTTGGGTTTGCTGTTAAGGTGGTCAGTAGTACTGATAAGGTGGTATCTCAAAAATTAGTAGCTGGGTTAGCTGTTAAGGTGGAATCTCAATAGTCAGTAGCTGGGTTTGCTGTTAAGGTGGTATCTGAAATTGTCAGTACTTGGGTTTGCTGTTAAGGTGTATTCTCAATAGTCAGTCGTTGGGTTTGCTGTTAAGGTGTTATGTCAATAGTCAGTAGTCTCAATTGTTGTTAAAGTGGTATCTCAATAGTCAGTAGTTTCAATTGATGTTAGGTAGCATATCAATAATCAGTAGTTAGGTTTTCTGGTGGAATCTTAATAATCAGTAATTAGGAGTCTAGTGAGGTGGTATCTGAATAATTACAAGTTTGGTTTGATGGTACAGTAAAATATCAACATGTAGGTTTGCACTTCTTTGGTTGGGTGGGTAGTTAGAATTGCTATTAAGGTGTTATCTCAATAGTCAATTGTACTGTTAAGGTGTTATCTCAGTAGCAGTTCATAAAGGTGAATCTGAGTGGTAAGCAGGCATCTTGGTAAAAGTGGTGTCTCAATGATTAAATTGTAAAACCCCAGTTAATGGCAGCTTTCACCAGAAAGTCTGACACAGAAAAGCGAGAGCTCGAGTGAAAAACGTCTGAAAGAAAACTTTAAAAAAGTAATTTCCAATTACGACGCCACTCTGCAATTTGGCATCGTGGTTCACAGTGATGGTTATACATCAAGAAAATGTTTGTGGTGTAAAACCGCTGGAGTGGAACACGGCATCCATTCAAACGCCATTAGCGCTGATGTGTAACGGCCCGTCTTGATCGAAGCTGATGGGTGTCTCACGGCTTTCCTCTCCGTTTGAAAAGCAGCCGAGCTTCTGTCTCCCTTTGTCACGAGGAGAAAATGTCACAGGCGGTCTGGTAGTGGCAGGCGGCTAGTAAGAATTTAAATTGAAAGTAGGGAAGTGTTGGGGGCAGCGGAGGAGGGGAGGTTGAGTAAAAGATGAAAGATAGCCTGTGTCCCCTTTCAACGTAGCATCAAAAGACGGCTTTGAGACGGCGTGTCAGAAGACATGCTCCGCTGTTGTTTTTTGAGGTTTTTTAGGTTTCGTGAGTCACAGAAAAGCACTCATTTGCTTTCACAGCATTTGCTCCGGCTCCCCGGGTGCTTTTGCGGGAACTTTGCGGCCTGGGATGTTGCGGCGCTGCGTTCTTTAGCCCTTATTGTTCCATTAATGCGTCCTTTCATTCGAGGGATTGCAGCCCAGTAGGAGCTATCAGATTATCACTGTCTTTTTCCATTAAGTGCCTCTTCTGAACACAGAGCATACATTCGCATACATCTCCATTCATTATGGTCATAGTGCGAGCGAGCTACTCTAAAAGGACAATCTCATTAACGTTCTCTCTCCTTTGATTGAAACATCATTTATTTTCTCAATCCAATCTCGCTCCCCGTAGTCTCGTCTGCCTCGCCACATGAAAGAGCGGTGCGTATAAGGGGCTGCGCTGGAAGACTCGCCAATGCAATCAATCATTCCTACAGGCGAAAGCCAACATGCTATATACATATCAGATCAGAAAGACTGGCTTTTATCTTTCCTTATAAAACTTTATGGAATAAAGCAACTCCACAATCTATAAGAGCGTGGAGATACTGGATTGTAAAGGAGCAGGGCTGAACACATGTGTAACGATGAAATCTAAAAAGTTTTACAGGCCTGAGGGATCCGAGAGACCTCTGAATTGCACAGTTTAGAGGGAAGGGGGGATGAGAAGAAGATGTATGGATGATTGTGCAGACTCAAATCGTCGCTGTCCAATGAAAAACATTTCTCGATTTTTAGTTTACTACATAATTTAAAGACACAAACTGTCCCCTACACTGTGTCAAAATTTCTTTAATGGAATGAAGAGTTCTCTAAAATGACCTGAATTAAACAATTTTACATTGACTTCCACTGAAAGTTAAGAAGGTTTTATCTCTCTCCTGTAAAGTAGCTGCTTTGGAGATACTTGTTTTTCACGGCACAGCAAAAAACTATATTTGGTCTTTCTGAAAGTCATGGTCACTGACCTCTAAAAGTCTAGGTTAAGGTTTTTGCCATGGTCCTTCTGTACTGTTGGAGTTCACAACTAATCAAAAAGGTGAGACGTTTTGAATTAAACCTGTTGATATCAAAAGTTCTATTAGATAGAATAGTAGATATTAGGTAGGTACTGTTCAGGCATTGTGTAATTACACTGATGTTGCACAACAACAGTATAAAGCATTGGAAATACTGTTTATTATATTAAGAATCACCATTTTAGCTTGGCTGTGGAAAAAAATAGCAGTAGAGCTGATTAGTATATTGACATCAGCTTGGCATCAGATTGATTTTCCCTTTAGCAGAAACTGAGATTTGGGGATATTTAACTAAAGGTAAAACCAATGAAAAGTTTCCCTTCAGCTTATGTGTGCTTAACTGAGCAGCAGAACCAATTAAGAATTGGTCAAAGAACCAATCAAAGTCTTAATTTTAACTGAGGGATGTTTAACCATAATATCAGGAACAATTGAAATCTACTGATTGGATTGGGGCTGCTCAAAATCCCAATTTCAACTGGGTGTGGTGGACCTCAAAGACAGGACCAATCAAAATTCCAATTACAACTGTGTGTGGTTAATCTTAAAGACAGGACCATTCAAAATCCCAATTTCATCTGGGTGTGGTGAATTCCAAAGTCAGGACCAATCAAAATCCCAATTTCAACTGGGTGTGGTGAACCTCAAAGACAGGACCAATCAAAATCTCGATTTCAACTCAGTGTGGTGAACCTTGAAGTCAAGAAAAATTAAAATCCCAAATTCAACTGGATTTGGTGAACCCCAAAGAAAGGACCAATCAAAATTCCATTTCAACTGGGTGTGGTAAATCTTAAAGGCAGGACCAATGAAAATCCCAAATTTTACTGGATAAAGGTAGGACCAATGAAAATCCCAATTTAAGCTTTTCAACTGGGTGTGGTCAACCAAAACCTTGGGTTTGATTAACCTCTACAGCACAAGTAATCAAAAGGTTAACGTTAAGCTAGGCATGGTCAACCCCAGCAGTATGACCAAGATATCAGTTTAAAATGGGAGATGTTCATTATTTGACAGGCCCTCAACACTTAATTTAGAACACAAACTTATTAGAAGAACCAGTTAAAATTCCAGTTTTAACTGGGTGTGGTGAACTTCAAAGACAGGACCAATCCGGATCCCGATTTTAACTGGGTGTGGTAAACCTCAAAATCAAAACCAAACAAAATACCAATTTTAACTGGGTGTGGTGAACCTCAAAGAAAGGACCAATCAAAATTCCAATTTCAACTGGGTGTGGTGAACCTCAAAGACAGGACCAATCAAAATCACAATTTCAACTTAGTGTGGTAAACCTTAAAGACAGGACCAATCAAAATCACAATTTCAACTGGGTGTGGTCAACCTCAAAGACAGGACCAATCAAAATCACGATTTCAACTCAGTGTGGTGAACCTTAAAGTCAAGACAAACTAAAATCCCAAATTCAACTGGATTTGGTGAACCCCAAAGAAAGGACCAATCAAAATCCCAATTTCAACTCAGTGTGGTAAACCTTAAAGACAGCACCAATCAAAATCACAATTTCAACTCAGTGTGGTAAACCTTAAAGACAGGACCAATCAAAATTCCAATTTCAACTGGATGTGGTCAACCTCAAAGACAGGACCAATCAAAATCACAATTTCAACTCAGTGTGCTAAACCTTAAAGACAGGACCAATCAAAATCCCAATTTCAACTGGATGTTGTGAACCTCAAAGAAAGGACCAATCAAAATCTCAATTTTAACTGGGTGAGCTGAACCTCAAAGGCAGGACCAATCAAAATCCCAATTTCAACTTGGTGTGGAGAACATAAAAGTCTGGATCAATCAAAACCCCAATTTCAATGGAGTGTGGTGAATCTTAAAAAAAAGGACCAATAAAAATGTAAATTTTAACTGGGTGTGGTGAACCTCAAAGTCAGTACCAATCAAAATCCCAATTTTAACTGGATGTGGTGGAATTCTGATTGGTTCTTAATTGAGGTTGACTGCTGAAATTGATTTTTCCTGATTTATCTCATTGGCTATTTGTCAGGAATTCGAGATGTATTATGTGATTGTTGTTGCTGGGAAGGTGTTGATGTTTGTGCTGTTCAGAATCTCACTGCGTCCAGCCGGATCAGAGCTCGTGCGATTACAGATGAATTACGGCTGATGATGTTGTGATGTGCGCGAGCGGCGCTAACCGTTAGCCGGGCACGGCACTGGTTAAATATATAGGCACACCTGCGTAATTGTTACTGAGGGAACAGATGGTGCGGAGGTCTTCCGCATGGCTGTGCGTTAAACACTGTCCTTAACCAGATGTTTCCTCCATTGTTCCTGCAGTCGGACTCGACCTGCCACCTCAGATTAGTGCCGGGTGGAGGGGCAGGGCTCCTCCTCGTCTTCCTCCCGTCACTGAGCAGATAGAGGGAGAGGGTTTAGCCCATAGTGAGCGCATGAACATCACATCCAGTCTGCCTCAACCACCCACAAACCCCCCCCCCACACACACACACACATATATATATATATATATATATGTGTGTGTGTTATGTGTGTATATATATGTGGATGTGTGTACGTATATATACACATACTTTCCTCCCTTATCCGAGTCGTCCTAGTTTCTCTGTATCCTAGCATTCTCTCTCTTTCTCTTTCTCTCTCTCTCTCTCTCTCTCTCTCTCTCTCTCTCACTATATATATCTAGCATATTATCGCAATCTAGTTCCCCCTGTAGCTTTATTTCTCTCTTTCTATTATCTATCTATCTATCTATCTATCTATCTATCTATCTATCTATCTATTGTGCTTTCGTCTACCATTTTCTTTTTAGCCCCCTCTCTTCTTCTAGGACTCTGCTTTTTAATTAGATCTATCTACCTCTCTCTCTCTCTCTCTCTCTCTTTTACCATTCTTTCTTTATTTCTTCTATCTATCTATCTATCTATCTATCTATCTATCTATCTATCTATCTATCTTGCTCTCTCTCCCTCTCTCTCTCTCTCTCTCTCTCTCTCTCACTCCCGACCCTCCCCACCATATATATTCAACAATTCATTCTAAAAGTCAGATCATTTATCTGCTTTTGTGATGACTCAGACCTGGAGGCATGATGCAAATGCATGGATGTTTCAATAGAAGCCATATACAACTATAAAACTGATTAAGTAACAAACATTATTAAGACTAGAAAACAAACAACAAGATAATAAAAACTAGACAAGATAATAATGACTCAAACAGAAGTAAAGGAAACAGCATGACACATAATACAAAGAAACAAGGAACACTTGGAGAAGATAACAAGGGGGTGGGGTAACAAACTAGACACAGGTGTAAACAGTAATGAGAGGGCGGGACTAGGGTGGAGACAGGATCTTTACAAAACAGAGCCATGTGCTGAAGACCACATGGGAGGGACAACAAACAGGCAAGAACACACGACAGTAACAGAAAAAATTAAAAAAAAAAGAGGAAACATGACTAAAATGAGCTAAGCTGTGACTCTCTGAGTGAACAGTAAGTGAATAATAGTTCATATACAATTACAACTTAAATTTATTGGTTATAAAATGTAATATAAACTGTGTGTAAATATCACGATGCTTCATGCTGTGCAGGTAATTGGATTTTTTAATTGTATTTATTTTCCCAGTAGAATTCTCATTAGCACTTAATAATCACAGTGCAGACTCATATAGTGTCAGTGTGGTGAATCTGTTGCTGCTTCACAGTTTATCAGCCTCTTTTTATATTAAAATCATCACTGAATCATCGATTTCTGGCAATGCGATCTCTCCTAAACAGATACTATCCTTTTTTGTGCTTTTTTGTAGTTTTGATTTTGTAAATAATTTGTCTGATTTTTATATTTCCTATGAATTTCATGATGAACTCAATCCCCTTCTCTTCTAAAGTTTCCATTTTGGAGATACAAGGCTTTTGTCTGACAGTGGCGATATGAGGTTTAGTGGTGTTGCTGGCACTTCTACACACATTAATATCACTGCTGGGTTTAGATGTATTTACACCAGCCAATAAAATCCAGCTGAGAGTGAATCTGTGATCAAACACTGACCTGACCACACCAACAGATGGACCGTGGTCACTTTATTGCTTTATTAGAGAGGAAGGAGGTTTCCAATAAAGTGGTCGGTGGGTCTGTAAGGTCTGTCCAGCTCTGTTTATACTCTTTAAAGCAAAGCATATCATATGTTATACATATTTGAGTTTCTGCAATCTCAGTGTGATAATAATACTACTACTACTACTACTACTACTACTACTACTACTAATAATAATAATAATATTTTAAATAATGATTACATTAAATGTGTATTAAATAATATATTTACAACATTTAGCTTTAGATTTACCTTAGGTTACACAAGGTTATTTCTATTACAGATTTGGGTCAATATAGTGTTAGGAGTCTTACCCAAGGACTTGTATTGGTGTAGAACAGCATTCAGTCACCCAGAGGAAGTGAACCCCAGTCTCCCACATGGTAGCTCACTGGCAGGCGGTTATCCACTGCCCCACACCAACCACCAGTGTGGTAAACGACATCGATATTATATAAGTAAAAAGTATATAAATTAAAAGTAATATACAATTAATTATTTAATTATTTAATTTCTTTTGAGTTTTCTGACAATTTCTTGGTGGTTTGGTCTTAGGTTTTAGGAGTTGAATCTGTTTTCACATAATAATCATAATACCCATGCAGTGCACAAACCCATAGTGTGTGCCTGTTGGCAGCTATATACACTTCACCATCAACGATAAACAGACCAGTTTCCTCTGCTAAGAAGCGCTTGTTGGACACGTCCAGGTAGCTGCACCATTAAAATAGCAATACACCAAAGTCAGAGCTCACCCGGCTCTTAAAGGGAATGAAAAGTGACACACGCACACGCCAAAACACACACATGAGTAATTAAGATAATTATTTCCTGCCTTTTATGTGTACTTTTCCTGTCATTACGATAGCAAAGACACACTGACACACCCTAAAGTAAGCTGCACGGTGTGCGGTTGTGTCAGGAAGGCCCAGGCAGGGTGACGTGGAAAGCGGACACAAGTGCAGGTAGGGTGAAATCAATAAATAATAATTTAATAAATAAATAACAAGTAACAAAGAAACAAGAAACAAGTAAACACTTAAATACGGAACAGGGAGATATATACAAGGAACAAGGGAGTGAACCAAATAAATGAAACTAGATAAACAAATAACCAATAACCAAAACAAACCAGTAAGACTAGAGAACATAAACTAAGCAAAACAAGAAGTACTAATGATAAACAAACAGGGAGTAAATAAACAAAGAAACAAACGAGGTAAGAACACAAAGAAACTAGAAACTACCAAGAATAACCAAGAAGATAAACAAAACTAAACAGGGCAGGGATATATATTTACAAGGGAAAACAAACAAGAAGCTAATACTAGACAGGGAAAAACTAGGCTGGACAATAATAAATAAACTAAGCAGAAAGGAACTAAACACTAAGCAGGGAACTGGGGAAACGAGGAAGAAACAAGAAACTAGAAAACTAAACAAGAAATAAACACGGAGCAAGAACTAGGGCTATGAAACGCAGAGAAACACAGAGAGACAAAACAACAGGGGAAGGTGCAAAGACCGATGGAGACAAAGTGGCAAAGAAAAGAAACAGGAAACGCACTATAATTGGAAACACCTGGGGAAGGGGCGGAGCTACAAATGAGACAAGTGGTGGAAAGGTACTGAGACGGGAGACACAGGGGAGCATAGGTCACGTGGGGAAGACACACAGAGACACGAGACGAGACCAGGATGTGACAGGTTGACTGATCACCTATAAATTGCTAAAATAGGGCTTCTAGGTTTCTTAGTTTGAAATGGATAGAAAGTACAGTTTTAAACATAAGGTCAAATTAACCATCCAGATTAAACCTATTAGAATTTCTTGGTAACACTTTACTTGGATGACTTGTTGATGCTAAACTGAGTGTCTGAATGTCTTAATTGTCTATTAAATGCAACTTAAACCCTAACAATCCAACCCTGCACCTAATGCCAGGATCAGACTACAAGACGGAAAGACTCTAGCATGTTAGAATTTTTTTGTATTTTATTTGATCTAGTTTCACATGCTGCTCCGCGACCTGCTCCCTGACACTGACCAACAGGAAGACAGAGCGTTCTGTGGCACACAGATGTAAACATGGAAAAAGAAAGTGGCACAGTGCTCCTGCAGTTCTCTGGACCAGCGAAACAGAAGAATAATCTAATAATCATCTAATGATCTACTTCATCCATGAGATATTCTGTTTACAGGCACTGAAACCTAAGTAGCTACATCTTTACAATACCTCAAGTTCTCTCTGGAGTACAAAAAGTATGTAATGTCCATTTGGGTCACCCAGGAAACCAGGAACCCACAGTCGCTTTCCCTCTTTTTTTCAGTTTTTTTTTTTTCTGAGCACAAAAGTGCTATAATCACGCAAAGCTCTTCTGTAGCCATGATTGACAGATTCTATGCTCCTCCCCCGCGATGACCTACGAACTCACGCAAGGACGCGGACGATGATTGGTCGGTGACTAACGTATAGTGTTGCCAGTCCCCCAAGTACGACACAAAACGAAGATAACTGCTTAATCTGACATATTGAACATTGTGAGGGACAAAAATGTCGTGTTGTCTGAGCTTGGCATAACTTTAACCTTAACCTAAACTTTAAATCTAACTCTAAACCAAGTCCCAAAATAATTGGGTGTAAACTAAATCGTGAGATCACAATTTCATTCAACCTCATGTAAAACATGTGATGCGAATGACAATAAAATCTCCTTGAATCCTTGTTAAGATTAGGGTTTGGGTTAGAGTTGGATGTTGGGTTACATGTTGGTACATTCAGTAGAGAATCATTTACTCTCCCCAGTTTAGTTCAACTGCTTTTAATAGACATGCAATTAAATGTTAGTTGAATGTCAGTTGAGTGTCAATGAGGCCATCAAATGGACCATCCAAGTAAAGTGATAACAAAAATTTTATAATTATGTATATCCATCTAAAGTGGGCAGATGGGCTGCAGATGGATCACTTTATTGCTTTATTATTAGAGAAAGCGGGGGTTTCTTATAAAGTGGCCAGTGGGTCTCTAGGCTTTGGCCAGCACCTTTTTAATCTCTCGTCACACAAAATCAACAGTCTCCTGTTACCCCCTCTCACCTCTCTCTCTCTATTTCACTCTCTCTCTTGCACCTCTCGCGCTCTCTGCATGTGCGGCGCTTTAATTATGACACTGTGACGTCCCTGCGAGACGTTTGATTAAGTGACAAACTCTAATCACTTCCTGATTACCCTCATCTTTCCCCTTCTTGTTTTTAACGCTGTTTTGCAGTTTCTGTCACAGCTCATTAAAAGCAGTGGCGTATTAACACGCTGACACACAATGGCCACCATTGTTAATAATTACAATTTAATCTATCGCCTTTCATAACTCACTGTCATTTGTTTCCACTCGTCTGCTAATGACTGTGAGTGCACGTCGTACAGTGAACCGGATACGCCAGCAGAGACAGCGGTTAAAATCACAGGAGCGCCGTGATCCCAAACGGATACTTATCTGATCGAATAGTCCAATTTGAGAGATGTTCTAAAATCCGTATTGCGGCAAGAATTACTCAACTAAGTAAAGAAAACAAGGTAACATTTTATAATATATCATTAACTAATGGTTAATAACTGTTATTTGTCACATTTTTTGAAACTAAAACGTTGCTATCACATTTGTAAATACCAATGAACGCATTGGCAACATGAACTGCAATTGATAAACATTTGCCCCAGTTTAAAATTCATATTTACTATAGCGATCTATTAATGTTCAAATTCTGATGAGCTGATGATTTGCTAACATATTTAATATGAATATCCATGCTGATTAATAAGTGTCATGTGTGTGCATTTGTTAATATTCAAATTGTGATGAACCACTGCTTTGTTCACATTTTAAGTTTCATCTATTTTTATGATTAAGTTATGATGAAACCGGCACTCATCAGGACTGACCCCGATATTACAGTGATCATTAAATAAAATAAAAAAAAAAGAATCAGAAATAATTCAAATACATTTTAAAGAATATGAACAAGCTTCATGTGTTAAATTAAAGTACGGAGACATGGTGTATATATTTTTTTTTTTTCATAAAAAGTGGTGAGCACCACATACTAAGTGGTGAGCACCACATACTACTTAAATAAAGTAGTTAACATTAGCTATCCTAGCTAACATTAGCTAAAACGTTCCCCACTGAAATAAAGTAGTTAACATTAGCTAACATAGCTAACTAGCTAGCTCAAAAAGTTATTTCACTGTGGAACATATGTCAGTTTAAACTATAGTTTGCTAGCTACCATTATCTGCTGCTCACCACTTAGTATGTGCTGCTCGCCACTTACTATCCGGTGCTCACCACTTAGTAGGTGGTGCTCACCACTTAGTAAGTGGTGCTCACCACTTTTAAGTTACTACATGATTCCTTATGTGTTCCTTCATAGTCTGGATGACTTCACTATTCATTTAATATGTAGGAAAACAATAAAATATCAAAATAATAAGAATCGATTACCTAGCAACACCTTAGTAACAGACAGACATGCTGTAGCAACACCTTAGCAACCACCTTAAAACACCTGAGAAAAACCTGCATAATATTCAAACAGTGCACAGTGCCAGCAGGGACCGCGGTTAAAAACACAAGCGCGCCGTGATCCAAACCGTACGCTTATCTGATCCACGTGGCTGTTCGGAATAGCAGGAGCCCTGAAGCTGAAGTGTGCGCCGCTCCGTGTTCCTTTTATCACGACAAGAAAGAAAGCAACATTTAGCTTTATATCCTCTGAAACACCATCAAACGTGACACCACTATCACTGCCAGGCGTAAACACGGGGAACAAGTTCAGCGGAGTGAAAAACTGAAGAGATGATACAGATTATTCACAAAGAATTACAAAAAGAAGTAATAAAGAAAACAAGTCAAAAAGAAGTTTTGTAACATACTGAACTACTACTACATCCCATGACTGCAGAATGCGGATGTGATTTCTTCAAGAGCAGTGATGGTGTGATTGAAAGATTACCCCTTTAAAAAGTAATTTAGTTACTTTATTACTTGATTACTTGATACTAAAAGTAACTAAGTAAGTTTTAAGCAGGGCTGGACTGGGACAAAAAATCGGCCCTGGCATTTTTGCTTTAGACTGGCCCCTAGCACAACCAACTTGTAATTTATGTATGTGGGGTTACAGATAAGCATAATGTATTATCAGCATATTAAATATAAGAAGTTTATTGTCTATTATTAACTCCGCAATTTTTGTCTGCTCTGTGTAGTTCAATTGTTTTTTTTTATCTTTTTTTTATTTTATTTCTCTGATACAACAGATTTTTCAGGTTAAAGGTGCTTCCTCCTTTAAACAGCTATAACATGTATTTGTATCAGGCTACAAACAGGGCATTCTGTATAGCCTCACCGTTATCAACTTCATAATAAAAATTAAACTTTATTTTAAGGCCCTGTCCCACTGCGATTGCATCTAAATATCCACTAAAGTACGTCCAAATTTCAGTGGACGCAGTTTAGTGGATATTTAGTGGATATTTAGACGCAATCTGGACGTAGTTTAGTGGATATTTGGACGGCACCGTCCAAGTGGACGTATTTAGATGTTGCCGTCCACTTTAGACGCAAAAGTGGTTTTGGTACCTCCCAAAATTTTCGGAATAGACGGCGACTAATACGGACGTAATTTAGTGGATATTTAGACGCAGTACGGACGTATTTTAGTGGATATTTGGACGGCACGTACAGGTGGACGTCGACGTCCATAAAAATATTTTTCTGGCGTCCATCGCTTTACCATCAGCCGGTCATACAGCTCAAACTCCACCCGGCGTACAATCCAAGGCCTGACCCATACAGTCTTCTCCTGCTGCCGCCTCCTCCTCCTCCCGGTCTGGTCCAGCACATGGAGGAGTATGTTCTGCTGCTGCACCATCACTGCAAGGAATCTGTGGTCCATGGTTGTGTAGAAGAGAATAGATGTGCTCTCTCTTGTAGCTCAAGAAGAAATGATGATTCACTAGAAAAAACAACCATATACAGTTGTGCTCAAAATAATAGCAGTGTCTTTTAAAAAATGAGTAAATGTCAAAATTCTTCTAACAAATTGTACTTTAATGAACATAAATGCATTGGGGACATAGCACATTCTATTCCAAAGCAGGACAATTGGGAAAAGTAATTAAAACTCAAATAATAATAATGATATTTCACAGAAAGTCAGAAATGTAATGTTCAAAAAAATAGCAGCGTTGACATATTTTCTTGGAAACTCAAAAATGTACAGCACAAACTAATAAATTCTTGATAAGTCAACTTGGCTGAGTTTCCTAAACTAATATTTTGTTGCAAAACCACGGTTTCTGATAACTGCTTCACATCTGTGGTGCATGGAGTCAACCAATTTCTGGCAACGGTCAACAGGTATTGCAGCCCAGGCCAATTACTATATTCCACAATTCCCCTGCATTTCTTGGTTTTGCCTCATGCACTGCATTTTTTATGTCAGCCCACAAGTTTTCTATGGGATTAAGGTCCGGGGATTGTGCTGGCCACTCCATCAGTTGAATCATGTTCATCTGGAACCATGCTTTTGCTCGCTTGCTGGTATGTTTTGGGTCATTATCTTGTTGAAAGGTCCACCTCAAAGGCATTTCCTCTTCAGCATATGGCAGCATGACTTCTTCCAATATCCTGATGTACTCAAATTGATCCATGATCCCTGGTATGCGATAAATAGGACCAACACCGTAGTAGGAGAAACATCCCCATATCATGATGCTTCCACCACCATGCTTAACCGTCTTCACTGAGTACTGTGGCTTGTATTCTGTGTTTGCAGGACGTCTGACGTACTGTCTGTGACCCTTGGACCCAAAAAGAAGAACCTTGCTTTCATCAGTCCACAAAATGTTACGCCATTTCTTCTCAGGCCACTCAATGTGTTCTTTAGCAAATTCCAACCGCTTCTGCACATGTCTTTTATTTAACAGTGGGACTTTGCGGGGGCTTCTTGCTGGTAGGTTGATTTCACCAAGACGTCTTCTGATTGTACCAGTACTCACAGTCAACTGCAGGTCTTCCTTGATCCTCTTGGAGCTGATCATTGGCTGAGCCTTTACCAGTTTGGCTATTCTCCTATCCATTCGAGGAGTTGTTTTTCTTTTTCTTCCACGGTTTTTCTGTTTTTTCTTCCCATTTCAAAGCATTGGAGATCATTTTAGCTGAACAGCCAATCACTTTCTGTACTTCTTTATAGGTTTTCCCCTCTTTTATTAGTTTCTTGATTAAAAAACGCTCGTCTTTAGAACAGTGTCTTGAATGACCCATTTTTCTTGTTTTTTCAGTACAAATGCACAGCCAGCATGTTAGTTGCGTTGCTCCTTAAATAAGGATCACCTGTTAACACCCTTTTTTCCCAGAATGCCCTCCCTAATTGACAGCCTCCCTAATTGAACTCACCACTGCTATTTATTTGAACACACCCCTTTCAGTTAATCATTCAATTTCACAGAATCTGCAGTATGCATGGGTGGCCTGTTGGGTTTGTTAGTTTTCTATGCCCTTATTATACCCTCCAAAAAATTACTTGTGTTGTAGAGGTTGAAATTTTAACAAAAACAGTGATTTATCTCGCTGCTCTTGAGGCACTGAAATTATTTTGAGCACTACTGTATAGTTGGAAGTCGACGTCCAAAGAGTGGAAGTCGACGTACAAATTTGGAAGTCGGCGTCCAACTTCAATTTAGACGGAATATGGACGTAATTTGGATATATTTTGGACGCATCGCGTTCACTCAGTGGACGCAGTGTTTTCTGATAAATTTGGACATACTTTAGTGGATATTTAGACGCAGTGGGACAGGGCCTTTAATCATGTTTAGTTTTTTGGGATGGAATGTTGTAACGGGGCTCGAGCTCTTTTATTAAATGCTTGAAACCAGGGTTCTCTCCTACTCTCATCATGAGAGGATATTTTGATCTAGGTAGAACAAACAAACAATGAGCCTGATTGTGGCGCTCTATTAAAAACAAAAACAACAGCATTACTTTATTACTACAAATATTTTTTACTTTTTACTGGATGCATTTTAGTGTTCTTTTTAAGAAATATCAGCTTTAAATTGATAAAATTAAATTATATTAGTGGTGGAGAGAGAGAGAGAGCAAGAGAGAAAGCGAGAAAAAGAGAGAAAGTCAGAGAGAGCGAGCGAGAGACAGAGAAAAAAAGGGAGAGAGAGAAAAAGAGAAAGAGAGCGAGCGAAAAAAACAGAGAGACATTCAGAGAGAGAGAGCGAGCGAGAGACAGAGAAAAAAGGGAGAGAGCGAGAAAAAGAGAAAGAGTGAGCGAAAAAAAGAGAGACAGTCAGAGAGAGAGAGAGCGAGAAAAAGAGAGAGACAGTCAGAGAGAGAGAGCGAGAGACAGAGAAAAAAAGGGAGAGAGCGAGAAAAAGAGAAAGAGATCGAGCGAAAAAAGAGAGACAGTCAGAGAGAGAGAGAGCAAGCGAGAGACTGAGAAAAAATGTAGAGAGCAAGAAAAAGAGAGATAGAGCAAGCAAAAAAAAGAGAGAGACAGTCAGAGAGAGAGAGCGAGCGAGAGACAGAGAAAAAAAGGGAGAGAGCGAAAAAAAGAGAGAGAGAGCAAGCGAAAAAAAGAGAGAGTCAGAGAGAGAGAGCGAGAAAAAGAGAGAGACAGTCAGAGAGAGAGAGAGAGAGAGCAAGAGACAGAGAAAAAAGGGAAAGAGTGAGAAAACGAGAGAGAGAGAGAGAGCGTGCACGATTAGGCGAGTGAGGGAGCGAGAGAGACCCCCTCTAACTTGTGGGCCGGTCTTTAAAAAAAAAAAGAAAGAAAAAAAAAAATCAGCATCGGCCCCTGAGGACTGCTGGCCCACCTGGCATTTGCCCGGTACACCAGATTACCAGCCCAGTCCTGGTTTTAAGTTACTTTGTAGTTTCTGCTGCCTCAACATAAGAGTTTTACCAAAACTCACTTTATTGAAAGCTTCACTCCACCTTTATCTTATTTTATCTTATCTTGTCTTCAAATGCTTCTTCAAATTTCACGTTGGGTTTTTGAAGCTAGTTAGCAGGTTGTTGCAGCACAGACTGAACAATCAGTCTTGATAGTGTGTGTGTGTGTGTGTGTTTGTGTGAGTGTGTGTGTTCAGCCTGAGCACTAGATTTAGCCTGTTAGCTTGTTAGCCCGCTAGTCTGTTATTTTAGCATGGTTGCGTCTGACAGTTCCAGCAATAAAGTGACGTCTGTAAATGCCTTTCTCGTCCATCCTTTCAACGTGTCCAGTTGGACCCTACAATATCTTTTTAATAAGGAAAATGAAAAAAAAAAAAAAAAACTAACACAAAGTGACTTGGATGAATAATTTTATTCCGATTATTGAATTGGAAATAGTAGCATGTTAGATTACTTATTACTGAAAAAAATGCAACTAAGTAACACGTTAGCATGTTGGCATGGACTATTCTAGCCAGATGCTACCAGTCACAATCATTGCGTAACAGTCCCCTGTGGGTGGTAATGCTGCCTTTCTTCTATCACACTCACTCACTCCAACTACCAATCGATAATACATGTCACCTTGCCATGAGCAGTGTGGCCAGTGTTCAGCCTCACTCACAAGATGACACCTCAAAAATTATACAAGAAATAAAGGTCAGTCAATTCGGAAAAAAATCAAGAACTCTGAAAGTATCCTTAAATGCAGTCACTGCAAAGATCATCAAAAAATGTTATAATGATGAAATTGGCACTAATCAGGACCATCCTAGGAAAGGAAGAGCAAGAGTTTCCTCTGTTGTACAGAATAAGTTTATCAGAGTTACCAGCTCCCCAGATAAGAGCACCTAAAAGCTTCTTCACAGAGTATTTTTTTTTTTTTAACTTTTAAGTTACTAAATGATTCCCTATGCGCAACCCCCTTAGTAACTGACAGATTTGCTATGGCAACACCTTAGCAACCACCTTGAAACATCCTCATCACAGCAACACCGCTGAGCTTTACTCAACCATGCATTTTCTGCAGAAACTGATATTTTCTACTCATAACTCAGAGCCAATAAATGATACAGGTTATTATACAGCAATATTTAGCACTGACCTTTACTTACCGTTTGTTTGACAACCAGAGCTGTATGTTTGCATTTGTTGAATTCTTACAGTTTAACATTCAACATTACACAGTGCACACGATTATTTCACTACTATCTACAGTGGCTTGCAAAAGTATTCATACCCCTTTGAAATGTTTCGCATTTGGTCACCTTACGACGCAAACTTAAACTTATTTTATTGAGATTTCATGTGATCGACCAACACAAAATACCACATATATGTGAAGTGGAACGAAAATGCACAGATTTAAAAAAAAATAAAAAAGTTAAACTAATAAAAATATTCAGTAGAATTTTAGAATACATTTTCCATTTTTGGATGATGGATTTTGGAACAGTGCTCATTGTTATGCTCAAAGTTTCATGTCACAATTATGTGCTACTTTGTGTTGATCTGTCACTTAAGCTATCTGTAAAATACATGTAAGTTTTTGGTTGTAAAGTGACATATACAGGGGTTGGGCAATGAAACTGAAACACTTGGTTTTAGAGTACAATAATTTATTCTGGTGACGGAAAGTTCTGGTGGAAACAGGAGAGTTGAGGTGCACATTGGAGCCGTGGTTTTATGTTTTTTGGATACAATCCGGGTTAGCACACGAACATCCCTTTCAGACAGCTTCCTCTTACAGCATCCACAGTTAATCCTTTTGGATGTGGTTCGTCCTTTTTGGTGGTATGCTGACATTACCCTGGATACCGTGGCTCTTGATACATCACAAAGACTTGCTGTCTTGGTCACAGATGCTCCAGCAAGACGTGCACCAACAATTTGTCCTCTTTTGAACTCTGGTATGTCACCCATAATGTTGTGTGCATTGCAATATTTTGAGCAGAACTGTGCTCTTACCCTGCTAATTGAACCGTCACACTCTGCTCTTACTGGTGCAATGTGCAATTAATGAAGATTGGCCACCAGGCTGCTCCAGTTTAGCCATGAAACTTCCTACACTAAAATGACAGGTGTTTCAGTTTCATTGTTCAACCCCTGTACATATAGTGACATGTACATATAGTGTCTCCCATTCTTATATTATATATCTTATTTTTTCTGTACTTTCTGTAATTTTTGGTAAGGAAGGAACGTAATTTCAATGATCTGTATGTCCTGCACATATACCGTACACTGAAAAAAAAAAATAATGCGTAAGATTTACTTTAAAAAATCTGCAACTTTCTGCATTTGCTTTTTTTAAGCAAATTTAATTTCTGATTAATTTAGGTAACTTCAACTCAGTTTCAAGACTTAAATAAATAAAGTAAACTTTACTTAATTTCTACATACAATATTACCTAATTACAATTACTTCATTTATACAATATTACTCATATAATTTATGATACATAATATATTATTATAATTCCTGAAATATTTTTAGTCAAAACACACATATTACACTGTCTCAACACATTGATGGCATGTAATACATTCTATATACTAGTATACATTACTGAAAAAGAATGTATTACATGCCATCCGTGTGTGGAGACAAATAAACCTTTGAGATTATGTAAATATTTAAATGTGTGTTTTAACTAAGAATATTTACATTTCCGGAATTATAATCAAATGCAAAAAGCTGCGACATTTTTTTTAAAGTAAATTTTACTCATCTTGACCTGACAAAATGTGAAAAGTTCAAGGGGTATGAATACTTTTGCAAGCCGCTGTATTTAATTCCAGTGTTTCTGAAAGTGTGCAGCACTGTGCGGCAGGTTTTGCAGCAGGTAAGCCTGATTCTGCAAACAGAAGCTGACTCTGCTGCAGATGCTTCAGAAACATGTGCCTGTGTTCCTCAGCAGGGCCGGGAATCCTTTATTATTTTTCGGTAATAAGGCACAGAATGAACCACCACCGTGAAAACTAGTGTATTTTCAGCCCACAGAAACACACTCATACACACTCGCGCACACTCGCCATGTGTGTGTTTGGTGGAGAAGCTCCAGAGAAGGCCTTACGCAAGAAGATCCGAGATTGCAGAAGCAATTATCCACAGCTGTACACACACACTTCATACCCTGATCCGGCTCAGACAGCTCCAGTGCCCTCTCCTGCTCTCCTGCTCTCCGCACAATCGTTTGTGCAGTAAAGCCAGAAACAGGTTTCTCCTCCGTTCACCTGACTGTGTGCTGCTAAAAAGGCCCGCTGGGGTTGGAGCTCCGCACCCGGCCGGTCTCAGCGCGACAGCTGCTTCCTCACAGGCCCACGGGGGAAAATCAATGGCTCTGGCTGGTGGAGGTAAACTCGGAGAATGAGACAAACACAGGAGACAAACTGCCATTCAATATCAGTGCTCCGGCAGACGCTCGCTAGTTAGGGCAAATCTGTGCTCTGTCAGTAAGTCCTACAGGAGAACACACTCTCAGCCGAACGAGACAAGCGGTGTTTACCCAGTTAAATGACTCAGTGGTTTGGAATCAGACTTTTCTGTAATGCAAAACCAATTCTGATGTCCGTGCAACAGCCCCACCTGTTGCCTCAATGGTTGCGCTCTCTATACATACAGTAGCTTAAAAAAATTACTCATACCCCTTGAACTTTTTCACATTTTCTCACCTTACAAACACAAAC
The DNA here is from genome assembly GCF_023375975.1 of Astyanax mexicanus. NCBI lineage: Eukaryota > Metazoa > Chordata > Actinopteri > Characiformes > Acestrorhamphidae > Astyanax > Astyanax mexicanus. Next base: position 18,056,436 of record NC_064427.1, on the reverse strand, counting down.
TTAAATGTATTTTGTTGAGATTTTAAGTGATGAACCACCAACACAAAGTAGCACATAATTGTAAAAATGAAAACGATACATTTTTCAAATGTTTTATATAAAATAAAATCTGAAAAATGTGCCAATGTGCCAAAGTATTCAGCCCCCTTTACTCTAATCCCCATAAATAAAATCCAGTGCAGTCGATCAGCTGCCTTCAGAAGTCTCAACTTAATAGCTGTGTGTAATTTAGTCTCCGTATAAATACACAGCTGTTCTGTGAAGGCCTCAGTGGTTTGTGAAGGAGAACGAACACTAGTGTACAAACAGCCTCATGAAGACCAAGGAACTCACTAGACAGGTCAGAGATAAAGTTGTGTTAGATTTAAAGCAGGGTTAGGTTATTATAAAGACATATCCCGAGCTTTAAGCATCCCGAAGAGCAGTGTTTAATCGATCTAAAATCTAAAAATGGAAAACGTGTTCTACAACTGCAAACCTACCAAGACAGGGCCATGATCCACCCAAACTGACAGATCGAGCAAAGAGACTGCACTGGTTAGAGAAGCAGCCAAGAGGCCCATGGTCACTCTGGAGGAGCTGAAGAAATCTACAACTCAGCTCCAGTTTCTTTGATTTTACCAAATTAAAAACCTGCTTTAGTTTCCACCATTGGCGGCATCACTGGCCGTGGTAGTGGCTGCCAATTGGCAGTCGTAGCTCTTAAAAGCTCTGCTGGTATGTCTTGGTGCCAGATACAACAGATACCACCTTCAGATATCTACTGGAGTCCACGCCTCAGTTTTGGAGAGATTCAGAGTTCAATTTCTGTAGCATGTGGAGAACCAACAGCATAATGTTTTGGTTATTTTTACTGCATCAGTGTACTGAATGTACTGTATATACTCTCATTCTCAAAGAAATAGATGCAAAAATACCAATCACGCTCAGAAGGAAGATTTTTTTATTTTAACAGCACAAGAAGCCCTTTTGCTGTTAAAATAGCATCAAAGGTTATGAATAAAGCTTCACTGATGGGCGTGGTGGTCTGGAAATGAGGTGTGTTCGGGTACATTTCTGATGTGTTTCTATATATTTTGGTGGTGAAACATACAGGAGCTCCACTGACTGATTAAAACCCTGACAACAGCCAGTCATTAAAGTCCATTCCTATAGGTGCTCCCAGCACTCGTATACCACCGCTCATTAAACCCAACTTTTAACTTACCAATAAACAGAATAAAGAATAAAATATCATTGCTGTTCTCTTAAATGAGCTGCTGGTGCGTCTTTACAGTGGGAACGAGCAGCTCAGTTTCCTCTGCTGAGACGCACAAAACCTCCGCACTGTTAAGATACAAACGTGCCAAAGTCAGAGCTCACCTGCCTTTTAAAGAGAATGGCAACTGGCACTTTGATTGGTTTATTTCATGTTAGGCCCAAAATTAACCACACCCATAATTAATTAAGAGAAATGAAGTCAGACTCCTCCTCTTTTTTTTTTTTACATTGCCGAGTAGCATCACAGTGCTAACGCTCGGAGGAAAGCGCAGTGATACATCAGCTCACAGACGCAGCCTTGTGCTGATCCACATCACCCTAGGAGTGATGAGGGGAAAGAGTGCCATCTACTGTACCCACCCAGAGAGAGCAAGGCCAATTGTGCTCTCTCAGGGCTCCGGCAGCTGATGGCAAGCTGCATGACTGGGATCCGAACCAGTGATATCTTTCCGATCCTAGGGGGAGCACCTTAAGTCTGCTAGCTGTAATATTTTTAAGACAAGCTCTTGGAACAGCAACAACAGTATGTGAACAAACATTGGACTACCCACTAGGCTTCATTCCTATTGGTTGATCGGTAAGCATACACTGGTACCCCATTTTACACAAAACCCACGCTAAATGACTCAACGATGAAATTACACAGAATTCTTTATATAAAAATCAATGGAATTTCCCTTTTTTATAAAGCTTATCCTGAATTCACCTCTCCATAAATAAAAAGCATCTATTGAAAGATGATTAAGGAAAGCGAAAATGTTTTTTTTTTTTTATTTGGCGTCGCTCTAAAGAGCCCCTTTCGGCTGCTTCATTTTTTTAAGACTGTACGATATAAATAATCTATACAAGGTTATAAAATTCCAGAGTCGATTCCAGTACACACGAGTACATGTGAGGTGATCGGTGAGGCTGCAGTTGATCCTGACACTGCTCTGAAAACTGTACACAACTGGCAATAAAAAAAAGACGCTATAATAATGCTAATATCCAGAATGCCTCGTTTGCAAAGCACTGATCAACTCTCCAGGCGGGCGCTTTGATAATAAATTACTATGAATAGATAATAACAGCGTGTTATTTATTATTTAAAAATAATTATGCTGCAAAAAAATACTGAATAAAACATCTGAAATGCATATTTGTGGTGTCTGTTTTATGCTGGATGAGATATTATTGAATAAAATAACAAAAGCTATTAATATAAAGTGATGCTGGGAGTTTTATTTTTTACAGTTGGCTCTGTTTTATGGAATAAAATAAACAGGTGATGAAACTGTTATAAATGTGGATTAAATTAATGAGTTTAGGCTCATTTTGTAATAATAGGTAAATTACAGTGTAGAACTGAAAACTCTGGGGCAGTTTATTGGACATGGTTTAACTTGTACACTGTAACCCGATGCGTTGTTTGAACTCAAATGATTCAAGTCTGTTTTACATAATACTGGATATTTCTAAACAATACTCAACTATTCTGAGTTAGTTGAACATTTGTGGGCACAAATACATTCAACCTGAGATCTTTGAGTTGAACCAACTTATAATAACTGAGTTTAGAGTTTAATTTATGCGAACTCAGGTTTTTGTTCCCCATTACTTAAAAAATTGAGCAAACCGGCTGCCTTAAAAAAGTTAAGTAAACATAATTTTGTCACATCTGGTACTGTTAGCTCCTCTGTCCCTTCCACACCAAGCTCTAACGGAGGTTCTCAGGTCAACAACTACACTACCCAGAATGCACCACCCGCTGACATCACGCACTCACCTGATCACGTGACACCTCACCTGCTTCCTCCAGGAAGTCCCGAATACTGATTACTGGCACTATAAAGGTGCACGCCAGTCAAACACCCACGCCGCGTATTGTAGGTTCTCCTCATTACAAAGCGTTCTATATCTCTTGTCTCAGTTTATCTTGTGTATGACCTTGCCTTTGTTTTCTCAACGCCGATTATTGCCTTTGCCTCTGATACTGGATTGCTTGTGTATTACCTGGACTGTGTTTTCACTACTGCCTCTTGGATTACCTCTGATATTGGATCTCTCGTGTATGAACTCTGGACTGTTTCTCGTTTATGGTATGGTTTCGTCTTCATTGCTCTGTTTACTGGTGATCACCCATTTTTCTGTATCGACTTCTGTTACATCTGTTTATTGTTATAACAAACTTTATATATTTTTATCAGTATCTGCACGTGTCTGCAATTCTGTACAAACCATGACAGAATACGCAGCCGTTCAAGATCAGATAGCAGATACTGAGGCTATTAAATCTGGTTTAGCCAACCAGGGGAGGCTACTCGGTCAGCACCAGCAAACGCTCGCTGGTGTGACCCAAGCTGTTTCGGAGCTAGCCCGCCAGCAAACCACGCAGCAGCAACAACTTACGGAGCTGCTAGCTCACCTCAGAGGCTTAACTCAGCCTAGCCCTAGCCCTTTAGCTAACACCAGTATGCCCAACGCTAAATCCTCTGCCTGTTTTTTCTGTGTGTAAACCGGAGATTTTTGATGGGAATCCAGAAAAATGCAGCGGTTTTCTTTTACAATGCTCCGTGTTTTTCAGTAATTCACCACCTACAACCGATAATGCTAAGATCGGTTTTATTATCTGCCGGCTTTCTGGTAAGGCACTAGAGTGGGCAACAGCTATTTGGGAGGAAGTTTCTGGGGCTAGTTACACTGACTTTTTGGCCACTTTTCGCTCAGTGTTTGATCATTCGCGTTATGGACAATCTAATGGAGAACTTTTGCTGGCTCTCAAGCAAGGTCAGAAGCCGGTGGCTTCCTACGCTTTGGAGTTCCGCACTCTCACAGCTGGTAGTGGTTGGAATAATGCTGCTTTGCTAAGCGTATTCAGATGCGGACTCAACCCAGATATACAGAGGGAGTTAGCCTGCAGAGATGATTTGCTAACTTTGGACCAGCTCATCTCACTATCTATCCGGTTGGATCAACTTCTCTCGCGCCGTCCCAAGACCAGCCCTCGCGCTCAACACACCTCTGTGACTCTGCCCCGCGCCCCCACACCAGAGAAAGCTGTGCTGTCTGCCCCAGAGCCCATGGACATCCAGAAAACCCGGCTAACTCCAGAGGAGCGACAGCGCCGGATCCGGCTTCGTCTATGCCTTTATTGTGGGGAAGCCGGTCATTTCAAGGCTGAGTGTGGTCTCCTGACCCGACCTGTGAAAGCTCCAGCCCTGGGACAGCGCGTGGAGTGATACGTGGTACGTAAGCAAAACACAATTCTTCGTTCTAAATGTTTCTCTTTACCAGTAAATATTGTATTGCCTGATGGTATGCTCTCTGTCTCAGCGCTTGTAGATTCCGGGTCGGAAGGGAACTTCATCAGTCTGGATCTGGTTAAGGAGCATAACATACCCACCCGAGAACTTCTGCATCCCTTATCCATCCATGCTGTGGACGGGAAGACGGTTCGCTCCAAACCAGTTACGCTACAGACACTACCCATCACCCTGCAAGCCAGCGCTCTTCATTTCGAGGAACTGCCACTTTTCGTGCTTCCCTGCACCGAGCATCCTGTTATCCTGGGCATGCCATGGCTGAAAACCCATGATCCCACTGTCTCCTGGCGCGATGGGGATATCACGGTTTGGTCTTCTCACTGTCATGAACATTGTTTAGCCTTGGATAGTCTTATCATTCAGTCCACTTCTGTAGAAAGTCCTGAGGTTTCTGATCCCATTGTTATACCCGCTGAATATTCAGATTTTTTAGAGGTGTTTAGCAAGGATAACGCTACTAAATTACCTCCGCATCGCTCTTATGATTGTGCTATCGACCTAGTGGAGGGTGCCACCCTACCCAAAACTAGAGTCTACCCCCTCACTCTCGATGAGGAAAAGGCTATGAACGATTATGTTACCGAAGTGTTAGCTCAGGGTTTCATTCGGCCATCAAAGTCCCCTGTCGGTTCAGGGTTTTTCTTTGTAAAGAAAAAGGAGGGGGGACTGAGACCCTGTATTGATTATAGAGGTTTGAATGACATGACGAAGAAGTTTGCTTACCCTTTGCCCCTCATTCCTTGTGCTCTCGAGCAACTACGTCAGGCTTCTTACTTTACCAAGCTCGATCTGCGTAGTGCGTATAATTTGATCCGCATTAGAGAGGGGGACGAGTGGAAAACAGCGTTCACTACCACAAATGCCCACTACGAGTATCTGGTTATGAGCTATGGTCTCGCTAACGCCCCCGCAGTATTTCAGTCATTTATAAATGACATATTTAGGGACATGATTGGTAAACACGTCACTCTTTTTATAGATGACATTTTGATTTATTCCCCCGATCTTGAATCACATGTTCAACACGTTCGTTCGGTTCTTCAAAGGCTATTGGAGAACAATCTTTATGCTAAAGCCGAGAAATGCGAGTTCCACCTTCAGAGAGTCGCATTTCTCGGCTATGTCATCAGCTCCCAGGGAGTTCTCATGGATGACTCGAAGGTGGACGCCGTAACTAGTTGGCCAGTTCCCCAATCCATCAAAGACCTCCAACGTTTCTTAGGGTTCACGAATTTTTACATGTGTTATACAAAACTTTAGTAGCATAGCTGCCCCCCTTACAGTGCTCACTAAGAATGCCACCAAAATTCTTAAGTGGTCCCCTGAAGCTGACCAAGCTTTCCAAAAGTTAAAAGCCGCCTTCGTCTCTGCCCCCATTCTCAAACATCCTAATCCTGACCTACCCTTTGTAGTTGAAGTCGATGCTTCTAATACTGGTATAGGAGCAGTTCTCTCCCAACGCAGCGGTTCACCGCTTAAACTACATCCCATAGCCTTTTTCTCAAAGAAAATGTCACCAGCGGAGCGTAATTATGGGATAGGGGATAGAGAGCTGCTGGCTGTTAAACTGGCTCTAGAGGAGTGGCGTCACTGGCTGGAAGGTGCTGCACATCCATTCACCGTTCTAACTGATCACAAGAACCTAGAATATCTCCGCACAGCTAAACGCCTAAACCCCCGTCAAGCCCGTTGGTCATTGTTTTTCTCTCGCTTCAATTTTTCTATCTCGTTTCGTCCAGGCAACCGTAATACTAAGGCTGATGCCTTATCCCGTGTTTTCAGTTCCCCAGACGACACATGCCGCGCTTCCGAGCCTGAACACATTCTGCCACCCACTGTTAGAGTAGCAGCTATTGGATGGGAACTAGATGACCTCATTCAGCAGAGTCTAGCTAACACACAACCTCCGGAGGGTTGTCCTCCTCACAAGATTTATGTACCCGAACAATTTCGTGATCAACTCATTGGCTGGGCACATGCTGCCCTTACTTCTGGTCACCCTGGTGTTACACGTACACTACAACTAATCTCAGCTCGGTATTGGTGGGAAACCATGCGAGCTGACATTCAAGCTTTTGTAGTTTCATGTTCAGTCTGCGCACAATGCAAAACACCCAAAACCCTTCCAGCCGGTAAACTATGTCCTCTGCCTGTTCCTGAATGACCATGGTCACATATTGCTGTAGATTTTGTTACAGATTTACCCGAATCTGAAGGTTACACTACTATCCTTACAGTTGTAGACAGATTTTCTTTTTTTGGTTAAATTTATCCCTTTTCCTGCACTTCCTACTGCTCTTCAGACAGCCCAAGCTATATACACACACATTTTCAGACATTTTGGGGTCCCGGAGGACATTTTGTCAGATAGAGGTCCTCAATTTACTTCCCGGGTATGGAAATCGTTCTTTGAACACTTAGGTGTACACGTGAGTTTCACTTCTGGGTTTCACCCCACTAGCAATGGTCAATGTGAGAGAGTAAACCAGGAGTAAACCGGTACTCACTGCCCGTCGGGTGGACGTCGTCGTGGACGTCCCCGTTCCGGCTCCGTTCCGACTCCCTTGGGGGGAGGTACTGACACATCTGGTACTGTTAGCTCCTCTGTCCCTTCCACACCAAGCTCTAACGGAGGTTCTCAGGTCAACAACTACACTACCCAGAATGCACCACCCGCTGACATCACGCACTCACCTGATCACGTGACTCCTCACCTGCTTCCTCCAGGAAGTCCCGAATACTGATTACTGGCACTATAAAGGTGCACGCCAGTCAAACAACCACGCCGCGTATTGTAGGTTCTCCTCATTACAAAGCGTTCTATATCTCTTGTCTCAGTTTATCTTGTGTATGACCTTGTTTTGTTTTCTCGACGCCGATTATTGCTTTTGCCTCTGATATTGGATTGCTTGTGTATTACCTGGACTGTGTTTTCACTACTGCCTCTTGGATTACCTCTGATACTGGATCTCTCGTGTATGAACTCTGGACTGTTTCTCGTTTATGGTATGGTTTCGTCTTCATTGCTCTGTTTACTGGTGATCACCCATTTTTCTGTATCGACTTCTGTTACATCTGTTTATTGTTATAATAAACTTTATATATTTTTATCAGTATCTGCACGTGTCTGCAATTCTGTACAAACCATGACAAATTTATCCCGTCTTACAGTATAACAAAAATAAAAGTGCTAACTCAAATTTTCATTCCCCATTACTTAACTTTTTTAAGGCAACCGTTTTTTTTTTTCAATTTTGTTAAGTAAATTCAACTTATCAGAGCTTACAGTGATAGTATTTAAGTTTAATTGGAATTCAGCACTAAAAGCCCTCTAGGCATACGGTCAATAGGTCCATGCTTATTATATGTTCCAGATCATTTTATTTTTTTGGAAATACTTAGATTAGCTGGGTGTTTCTATTGAAATCAAGGTCATTAAAATGCATTATACTGCTTTTGTTGTGTTAACTGTCCCTACAGTCCAGGCAAGGCTTTTTTTTACTAGCTTTTGAAGCACAGCTGTGAAAAAGCAGCATGTACCACCAGTGTTGGGAAGGTTACTTTTAAAATGTAATCCCTTACAGATTACTGATTACATCACTCAAAATGTAATTTGTAACGTAATCAGTTACATTACTTCAAGTGAGTAACGTAATCTGATTACTTTGGATTACTTACAATATTGTCATTTTTTTAAGACTGAATGAATGTAGCAACCACATATTGCATATTATTCTTTTATTTTTCTTTCCAGTTAACAAATAGATAAACAAATAAAACAGCCTTTTCAATCACTCTATAAAAATACTTATGAAACCATTTCATCAAACAATTTTATGAAACACTTCTATAAATTGATGATAAAACAATTTAAAACCAAACAATGTAACAACAACTGTAAGCTATCTACTTGCAGGTTTGCCACCAGTGTTAATTTTGACAACAAATTTTGATTTAGTCTTAGTCATAGTCTTGTGACGAAAATAGCATTTAGTTTTAGTCACAATTTAGTAATTTAGTCGACTTAGTTTTAGTCGACTTAATGTCATAAGAATTTAGTCTACTAAAATTACAGTAAATTTAGTCGACTAAAATGTAAAGGGTGTAAATGTAAATGATTTTTCATTAGTTTCCTTGAATTATTAACTATACACTTATACGAAATGAAACGTTTAATAACCACTTGAGTAATATTGTTAATGTTTGAATGTGAAATATATTTATATATGATTTAATGTATATTATTATTATTATTATTATTATAGGTGTGTGATTATATATATTTTACATTAAAAATTTTGCTCTAGAAATCAGGTCATAAAACATCTGAATAGTTAATAATAGTTTGAACAGAGCTGTAGACGCAAAAACAGCTTTTAAATGATCTAGTTTTATCTCCAGCAGTAACCCAGCACACCTACTGGAGCTACAGTCTATAAATGAGATCAAAAACACACCTTCACACACTGTCCTGTAGAGATGCTCTCAGGATGTACTGAGAGACTTCATGAGTTAAAGTGAGAAACTTATGAGAAAGTGCTGTAAGGAACTTTACACAGACTTTTGGGTTCATAGATTCACTTATTTTATTGTTTTATTTTGGATATATTATTGAGTTCCTTTCTGACCTGCTGCTTTAACACTAGCTATATCTTTCCCACTGTGAGACTAAACAGATGATCTGATCTTAATGAGTTAGGGTTCTGTATCAGTTCTGTGTTTTAGTGCACTGCTGAGTTAAACACATCAGCTCATGAAATAACATCAGTATTAAAACGCGGATCTCTGCATGGAGATCTGTGTGACTCTGGTCTGCAGAAGCTGAAAGATTAGTGGTGTTTTTACCGGTAATGGAGTCGCTCCACGCGGTTTACACGTTATCTTGTTTTTCGCGACGTCAAAGGAGAAATATATCGCCTCTCCCCTCTCTCTCTCTCTCTCTCTCTCTCTCTGCTGAACACTGTCGAGTTAACTTCCAGTCGAGCTCCCTATCGACAGGTTAATTCCCGGGTTTGTAACTGAGCGCGCAGCGCTACTGCAGGAAAAACAGGTACTGATTGGATGAGTACCCCGCTTATCCCGCCTCTCCACCTTCGCTAAAGTAGCAGTGATTGGATCTCTTCCTAACTGGTCCCTACCTTTCACAGAACTAAATCAGTTCTGATTGGATTTGGTCCCTGCCAAACATTTTCGTCTCGTTTTTATTCGTTGACCAAAATGTCAGTTAATTTCGTCTCGTTGTGTGTGCGCAGCCGCTGTCTGCCCCTCCTCCCTGTGTGTGTGTGTGTGTGTGTGTGTGTGTGTGTGTGTGTGTGCAGCGAGACGGGAGGAGGGGCAGACAGTTCCCTTTCATATCAGAGCGATTTCACACCAAAATGTTATTTGCGTTTTGTCAGTGTTGGAAGAGCAAAAATAGGAAAGTACCGCAATGTAATCCTTTAATTTTAGCAGAGTAACTGTAATCTGATTACCACTTACTGAAGCAGTAACTGTAACGGATTACAGTTACTCATAATTTGTAATCTGATTACGTAACGCCGTTACATGTAATCCGTTACTTCCCAACACTGTGTACCACCAACCACTACACTGTAAGCCTGGATAAGTTGAATTTACTTTAAAAAATTGAGGAAACCGGTTGCCTTAAAAAGGTTAAATAATGGGTAAAGAAAACTTAAGTTAGCATAACTTAGAACATCAAGTTATTACAACTAAAGGGGAAGTTGATTTGTTTGTAAGGTAGCCCAGGGAGAAACACTACACACTGATGGTGTAGGTTTTTATTTTTATTATATTGTAAGACCGGATAAGTTGAGTTTTTTATTTAACTTTTTTAAAGCAGCCAGTTTGCTCAGTTTTTTTTAACTAGTGGGGAATAGAAACTTGAGTTAGCATAAATTAAAACATCAAGTTATTAAGGGGAAGTTGATTTGTTTGTAAGGTAGTCTGGGGGGATCACTACACACTGATGGTGAGTGTCAGAAACTGTTGGACACACCCAGTATGCAAATAGCTTGTGCCAAAAGCCAATGGAAAAGAAGCTGCCAATGGCAACAGACTAAACTCATTTATTATAAGTTGGTTCAACTCAAAGATCTCTGTTTAAATGTATATGTGTTGGAAAATGTTAAACTAACTCAAAAGAGTTGAGTATTGTTTAGAAATATCCAATTTTATGTAAAACAGACTTAAATCATTTGAGTTCAAACTACTTCTGGGTTTACAGTGTAGTGAAGGGTCTGGAAACTGCAGTGGAAGAGCTGGTGGATCTGGGCCAAAAAACTCCAAGTCCCAGAATCCTCAGCGGTAATCAGTGCAGACCACGCTCAGATGTAAAACACAGCAAAGAAAAACCCCGTCAAACCCCAGTTCTCTGTCGCACCTTTGTAGAGGGGTGACCGGTAACAGTGGGTAAAAGAGAAATAAGAAGAAAAGAGAAAAGAACAAGAGCTTAAAAGAAAGCCACACACAAGAGAAAATAAATATTTCAGTATTTCCTAAGTTTCTTTAAGTTTGTTTGGTTTGATTTCTTTGTTGGAGCCATGCCATGTGGTGCGGTAGTAGTAGCACACTGGTCTGCAATCCCCAAGATTGGGCAGGACTTGAAAGTTCAATCACTCAATTTTCTATGCAATTAACTATCAATAACTACATACACACAGATAAAACAAATAATAACAAATATAATAATAAATAAAGATAACATCAATAAATACAACTTTGCATTTGAGTTCAGCACTGCTGTGAGGATTTGATTGCAATGCAGAAGATATAGTTCCACAGCTTCAAAGCTGAGTGCTAAAAATAATAATAATAATAATAATAATAATAATAATAATAATAATAATAATAATAATAATAAAATGTTATTTATATATGCTTTACATAGGGAGAAAGAGAGTAAGAAATAACAAACAAGCACAACAAACAAGCAAGACATTTAAAAAATAAAATAAAATGAACAATAATAAAATATCATACTCAAAAACAGATGAATGAAAATTACGAAATAATAAAAATACAGTCAAAACAAGACAGATAAAAATAAGGACTAATTAAAAGCTACAAAATAAATATAAAATAATAATAAATAATAAGAAGGGTCTAAATCAATGCAAGAAAATTAAGAATAATGTCTAATTAAAAGCTGGTGTAAAAATATTTTTTTATCTTTTTCTTAAAAATATTAAAAAAGGTAGCTTGACGAATATTTATTGGTAATGTGTTCTAGATGTTTGGCACATAAAACTCTTTTTGATGTATCCCACAAGCCCACACCTGGCACACATTTGGCATGGTGGCAATAGGTTATATATGTATTTTTATCTGCTTCAGAGAGTCCTATACAGTTGGCAATACTTCGCTTCTCTAGGGAGTAGACAAGCTCATCTCTGTGCGCAACGGGTGCAACTTAAAGTAACCTAAAGTGCATTAGTTTCAATGGTGTCCACAAATATTTGTGCACAGAAAGTCAGCAGTTGTGGACGTTGGCGTACTCGTGTTTTTATGAGGTATTTGTAGAAATCTATGCTGCTTGTCGATGCTGAATTCTCTCACTTATTTCTACTAGCTTCTGAAGTACAGCATAGCTGTTAGGATTTGATTGCATTCAGCTGGAAAAAAAGCATGTGTGAGGTCAGGATATCGAATGAGAATTATCAATGCTGGGCGGATTTATATTTGTATATATATATATATATATATACGTATTCCACTAGCCCACGCCTAGCTCCCATTTGGCATGGTGCCAATAGGTTAAATATGTATGTTTATCTGCTCCAGAGATTTCTATTCAGTTGGCAATACTTCGCTTCTCTAGGGACTCTATGTTTTTGTTCTTTTATCTGCTCCAGACACCTCTGCTCTGATTCAGTTGGCAATACTTCGCTTCTCCAGGGACTAAACAAACTAATTTCTCTCAGCAATGGGTGAAACTTACTGTAACTTTAAAATGCATTAGTTTTAAGGGCGGTGTCCACAAATATTAGTGCACAGAAAGTCAGCAGTTGTGGAAGTTGGCGTACTCGTGTTTTTATGAGGTATTTGTAGAAATCTCTGCTGCTTGTTGATGCCGTGTTCTCTCACTTATTTCTAGTTAGCTTTCAGAGATTTGATTGCATTCAGCAGAAAAAATGCATTAATGAGTGAGGTCAAGATATCAAATGATCAATGCTGGGGGGCTTTTTTATTTTATACGTATCCCACATGGTGCCAATATGTCCAATATGTTTGTTTATCTGCCTCAGAGACCTCTGCTCTGATTCAGTTGGCAATACTTCGCATCTCCAGAGACTAGACAAGCTAATTTCTGCTAACAACGGGTGCAACTTACTGTAACGTTAAAATGCATTAGTTTCAAGGGTGTCCACAAATATTTGGGCACTCACCAGACTCGCATTTGGCATGGTGCCAATAGGTTAAATATGTATGTTTATCTGCGCCAGAGATTCCTATTTAGTTTAGGCAATACTTCGCTTCTCTAGGTACTTAAAAATCTAATTTCTGTTAGCAGGGTGTGCAACTTACAGTAACTTAAAATGCATTAATTTTAAGGGTGTCCACAAATATTTGTGCACAGAAAGTCAGCAGTTGTGGAAGTTGGAGTACTTGTGTCTTTATGAGGTATTTGTAGAAATCTCTGCTGCTTGTCGATGCCGTGTTCACTTTTTAAAAGAGGAACAAAATTCCCTTTCAACTGCCTCCCCCACGCCCGCCGACTTGTGGCGTGTGATGGAGGAGTGATGTTTTATTGAGGCTGTTTGCGCCTCTGATTCGCTGGCCTCTCCTCCGTTTCCCATCGAGTTTGTTTTTGACCTCGTTTTCTCCCCCCTCTGATACCTCGCATCCATCTGTCTATCTCAGCGAGAGACGGACCAACATTAAACTCGGTGCGCTGGCACGGTGCCGCCGCCTCCGAGCCGACAAACCACGCTCTCCCTGTGAATATAAGCCTGCCGGACAGCAGAAAATTGGGCTTGAATTGAAGCATTTCAAATGCCTTTGCCCACAAAACACTGATGATACAACACGGGGTCTTGTCCAAACACATCTATTTTCTCCATTTTTTGATGACTAAAGTGCTCTCCAGGACTGTATAAATTGTAGGAAGCATTTTTTTTGGCATCTATTGTCCTGTGATTGGTCAATTACTGAGTTAGGTGTTTTTTACCATCTGTATTCAGAGTTCAGGATGTTCTGCGTCTACAGATAACAAGTACAAGCACATAGCAGTGCTAACTATGATGCCAACAACTAAATGGGCTAATGTTATAGTTAGGGCTGTCAACTTTAACATGTTAATGCACACAATTTACCTGGAAACCAGGAAATTTAATACAAATTAATCATTTTGTTGCCAGTGTGGGCCAAAAATCCTACCATAGTCCCTGTTTTTACAGTGCCTGATGATATACAGCTCTGAACAGTTTCTCTGATTTGGCTATTTATAGGTATATATTTGAGTAAAATGAACATTGTTGTTTTATAAACTACGGACAACGTTTCTCCCAAATTCCAAATAAAAATATTGTCATTTAGAGCATTTATTTGCAGAAAATGAGAAATGTCTGAAATAACAAAAAAGATGCAGAGCGTTCAGACCTCAAATAATGCAAAGAAAACAACAAGCTCATATTCATAAAGTTTTAAGTTCCGAAATCAATATTTGGTAAAATATTAAAAAAAAATATTGCAGCTAAATTCTTTTGTTTTTCTAAGTGGTTGCTATGGTGGTTCTAGGTGAATGCTATGGTGTTGCAAGATTGTTGCTATGGTATCACAAATGGCTGTTGTGGGGTTGTTGTTTTATATTGCTAGAAAGTTTTGACAGGTTTGGCAGTTGGAAAGATATTACAACCGATTGCTTTGGCATTGCTAAGTGGTTGCTATGGTGTCACATATGGTTGTTGTAGAGTTGTTTTATGATTGCTAGAAAGTTTTGCTAGGTGGTTGTTCGCCACTTGGAAAGATATTAAAGCTGATTGCTTTGGAGTTGTGGTTGCTATAGTGCCCCCTATAGTTACTATGGTGTTGCTAGGTGAATGCTATGCTGTTGCAAGACTGTTGCTGTGGTGTTACAAATGGTTGTTGTGGAGTTGATGAGCAAGTGTTAGACTGTTGTAAGGTCATTTCTTGGCATATAAATAAAGTTATTATAAAAGATTAACACATAAAACGTAAAGAAATTAATAAAATTTTAAATGAGGAAAAAATAATAATAGAAAAAGTAAAGAGTGATAAGCAATGGTAAAATGAATAATAATGAAATAAGATCTTAAGAATAAAATAAATAAATAAATACATTAATAAAAAACTCCATATCACTTTTTTTAAGCAACTCAAAATAAGCATAAAAATGTATATTTTTTTAAGATTTTTTTTTTAAATTATACATACTAAAATATACATATTTTCTCTAGTTTCTGCTAATATATTTTTTGCAGTGTATTTTATGATATTGTGATTTTTTTAAATCTGTTTCTTTGCTCAGGTGACTGTGCTGATTTTTTTACAGCAACTAATCAAAGAAATTCAGATTTTTATGAAGGAAATTATGCACAAATGCTAATGCGGATGTAAAACGGGCTGTAGAAAGGTCTGTCCACTAAAGCACTTGGTGAAATGGTTGAAAGGCAGCTCGGGGAGAGGGATAATGCTGCCTGATCAATGCTCTCTTTTTCTCAGAACACTGTTCCCTTCATTTTCCTGCTGATATGCGCTCCCCCGCCGACACTCGGGGGCAGTTCACAAGTTCAGTGTAATATAAGCGCAGGAGTGGAAATCCAGTTAGTGTAATAGAGCTGCATCATACAAATGCCATTCTACACTGTGGCAGGTTGTGGAGTGTGAAAGGTGGTATTGAGTGTAGGAACGCATATGTCATGTAATGCCACAAGGCCCATTTCTCATTAACACCCACTCAGAACTCACAAAGCAATCTAGTACCGCTAACGTTATTCCACTGGGTAAAAACCAGCAGCCAATCAGAGCTCAACTTTAGCCACGTCCATCCCCTGCCTCAACATTAGTACACAATTTAACCATAAAATGCATTTTTTCACTATTATAAAGGAGCTAAATCTGACATTTTACACATTAATGGGAAAATATTAACCCTCCTATTATGTTCATTTGTCAAGAACAGTAATGGTGTTTCAGGGTCATTTTGAACCGGTTCATGTTTAATCATCCAAAAGATGTCTGAAACCAAAAAAAAAGCAGCGTAAATATTTAATTACTAACTCCATTACTAATTATTCTATCAATATTTAGTGCAATGGTGTTCCTCACCTCTAACAGGTAATGCTTCAATTAGGATAATTCACTTGTTTTTTATAAAAAAAATACATGTTTAAACTTTTTTTAATGTTTCACCACTGTATTACTTTTTAAAAGACCAACATATAAAACAATATTTTTACATGATATTGAAACATATCATTGCAATTTAGTTTTAATTTTTGCAGGGATTGTTTGCAAATATGTAAGATGAACCATTTTTATATTATATGTTGATTACAATAATTAAGGCAAGCAGAAGAAGTTTCATACTGAAAAAATAATTTTAACTATTTTTCTTAGATCTTCAAACTTTAAAATGGGTCAAATTGACCCAGATTATAACAGGAGGGTTAAGCAAAACTATTTTTTTGCATGCTTTTGTATTTCGACTTGGGGAAAAAGAAATCAATCAATCCATTTTCTATGAATCTGCTGAAAGAGTCTGTTATTTGTAATCACATGCTTCTATAAGCTACTTGGATGCTCCCTTATGGTAGTGCATTGTCCCCCTACAAAGCCCCAATCACTATAATAGTTGGTACACAGGAAGATTACCCAGCAGATTTCGTCTGAGGGATCTATACATACTTTCCGTGGCAAGTCAGCAGATAAGGGAGATGTAAATACTTTTAAATACTTGTGTAGAGTTTTGTGTTTCTACCACAGTTAAGAATGAACTAGCTCAGTGTAAATGCTCAGTTTAAACATGGGGCATGGCCAGCAACCACTTATTTGCATAAAAGTGACATAAAAGTTAAATGGCTAATTCTGCCATTGAAACTGTTAAGAATAGAGCTGTGAGATCTCTAGGTATTTTTACCATGTGTAGTCAGAGTGAAGGATGTTCTGCATCTACAGATAACAAGTCTCCTGCAGTGCTAACTATGATGCCAACAGCTAAACGGGATAATGTTATCGTTAGAGCTGTCAAAGTTTAGATGTTAATGCGCAAAAAATTAACATTCACATGTAAAAATTCAATTTAATACAAATTAATCATTTTGCCAGTTTGGGCCAAACATCCTACGATAGTCTTTGTTTATACAGAGCCTGTTGATATGTTTGTGATTGCTAGATTGCTAGAGTGTTGCTAGGTGGTTGTTTGGTATCAGTGTAGTATTTCAGCTGGTTGTTATGGGGTTGCTAGGTGGTTGCTATGATGTTCCTATATGGTTCCTGTGGTATCACAAATTATTGTTGTGAAGTTGATTTGTGATTGTTAGAGTTTTGCTAGGTGGTTGTTTGGCAGTCAGAAAGATATTACAACTGATTGCTTTGTGGTTGCTATGGTCTGCCACAGGGTTACTAGCAGGATTAGCCAGCAGACTTCGTCTGAGGAAGGGATCTGTACCTACTTTTCATGATGAATCAGCAGATGAGGGAGATGTAAGTACTTTCAAACACTGAGCTTTTGTTTCAGTGTTTCTATCACAGTTAAGCATCAACTAGCTCAGTGTAAACTCTCAGGTGTAAACATGGGGCGTGGCCAGCAGCAGCTTATTTGCATAACAGTGACAGGGCTCTTAAACGGCTCATTCTGAAAGGGACTGAAACTGTCCAAGATGGTTACCACACTCTAAAAAACAGAGGTACGATATGAGTACGTTTTTGTACTCGAAG
The DNA here is from genome assembly GCF_023375975.1 of Astyanax mexicanus. Classification (NCBI taxonomy): domain Eukaryota; kingdom Metazoa; phylum Chordata; class Actinopteri; order Characiformes; family Acestrorhamphidae; genus Astyanax; species Astyanax mexicanus. The sequence goes on along the minus strand of NC_064427.1, from coordinate 18,038,974 downwards.
GTACACTCTTTATAATTGTACCCTCAAAGGTACAATATTGGTCTTTACGGGGTCAGATTTGTTCCCTCTGAAGTACAAAGTAATTTCTAACAGCAATAAGTACAAATTTGTACCATTTAACCAGCCAAAGGGTACATTCAGTATTCTGCATCACTGTACTAATGAACAATATATATTTACATTGCACATTTTTTATTTGAAAGCCAGACAATTTTGTATCATCAAGTTTTTGAGCCATATTTAGTTGATGATAATGTTTATAATCTTTATGATCTTTACTGCCACAAAAACCATGGGTACAAAAAAGGACTTTCACTGAAAGGTACTTTTTTGTGCCTCAATATAAGGTACAGCCCCAGCGACAAGCTTTGTACTCTTTTAAGTACAAATCTGTACTTATATTTCTTAGAGTGCACGGTGCATGGTATGCTGTTGCAAGACTCTTGGTATGGTATCATAAATGTTGTTGTGGAGTTGTTTTGTGATTTCTAGAAAGTTTTCCTTGGTGGTTGTTTGGCAACTGATTGCTTTGGCATTGATAAGTGGTTACTATGGTATTTATCACGTGGCACGTTTTGTCTGGTAATCACCAGACATTGCTAATCAATAAGATCAGTATCAGTAACTGGTTGCAATTGGGTAGCTTTGTAGCTGTACCACTGGTGATTTATATGATGTCACAAAGTGGTTGCTATGGTGTTTGCTAGGTGGGTTGTAGACTTTTGTCATGTGGTTGCTGTGGTGCTACTGGTGGCTGGCCTGGAAGGCATCCAAACAATATTTGTGCATACAAGTTAGATCATTTCATATTTACCGATGCACTGCCTAGGACAAAATCTTAGCAAGTGAAATTATTACATTTTAAGGCAATTGAAGGCATTTTGTTCTGATCAGAACTGATGCTTGTTTTAAGAACAATGGCCTTAATACAATCAATCAATCAAAAAACATAAAAAAACAAGTCTTTCATGCATTGAGCATGTATACAATACAACCTTCAAAAGGTTATAAACTTTTAAGCAAGATTGTTGTGATTCTACCAGTTTTAAAAAGCGATGAACTTTTAATTCTTAAGAAAATTCAGGTATTTTAATTGGAATGTATACTGTAAGCAAACAAATTTGACACACTAATTCATTCACATTTATGCCTATAATGTATATGCCCATATATTATACAAGAAGTCGTGCAAATTACAATAGCATAGGCCGATACTTGAGCCTCTTCATTGCAAATGTAAAATAACTAGAAATATCTACAGTATGCACTCACATACTTACAATTTTTTCATTCAAGGCAAAATGAAATTAACATCATCTAATGCCTTTAAAATGAGGGAGCACTTAAATGCAATCAACACAAAACAAAAACATATATATAAGCTTATACATAATACAGCTCTCTTTAGAATCGAGGACATCCTTCAAACTATGAAACAAATACAGTGAATTAATCATCTAACCTTTAGATTTCTTTACTTAGGTTTGTTGAGAAAAGTTTATAAAAGTTTTATTAAAAAGCTTTGTCCTTACCTCACAGAAAGGTTACATAAACATATCTCATATTTTCAGTGATATTTTCAGACAAACAATCAAAAATGAAGGCAGCAATAATGCTGGGGTACATTATAAAACAGGAGCCCAGTGTATTAAAACCTTATTCACCAGGTTTTAGTATGGAAATTGTCTATCTGTTCTGTCTGCAATGCCATAAGTATCCATAAATATAGAACATATCAAAGTGTGGCTTCTCTTACATGCATAGTGTCACTATTGGGCAAATCCTTGTATCTCCAAAAAAGTGTGAAAAAGTGTAAAAATTTTGTTAATTTGAGTCATTTTAGAATACTTATATTGTTCCATATATCAATAATCTGGCAACTTAATAGGAGCAGGTGCAAAAAAAACTACTTAACTCTCAGAAGAAAGTCAATGTAAAAAGATTACATTTTCCATTTTAGTTATTTTGGAGCATTTCTATTGTTAACGTCCAATAAAAAATAATGTTAACCCATGTAAACCCTGTATCTAACTGGGGATTTCATTTGTCTATAATGAGCCTCTCTTCGATAGTAAGCAGATTTTTCGGGTCTGTCTAAATTTTGTGTGAAACTGACCAATGAACACTCAGAAAATCACTAAGAAACTCCAGGGTTGGAGCCACCATACTACTAAGGACAGTTGCCAGGATTTGCAAGTTTAGCACTGGTTAGCCACAATGCTAACAGCTAGGTTCAATAGCGGTTGAGCAGGTTAGCTGCAATGCTAACTGGTGCATGATCGGAATCTCAACACTGATTTATAGTCTAGTAACTCAGGAAGGAAGTGAGTTATTTTTTTTAAATATTGCAATAAGATATGCATCAAAGGGCAGATTCTATAGTATAATATATATACATGCTTAAAATGTATGTCTGAGCTAAATATTGCAAAAATATGAATAGAAACATCAAGCTGGCTGGAGAGTTCCTAGATTTCGGAGGTTTAACGAATCCAGATGGCTTCAGATGGGCATGGGTTTGTTCTGAATGGGTTTGTACCTGTGTAGTTACTAGAACCCAATTGGGATTTCCAAACACTCCCACCATTAGACCCCACCTTAATCTTACCTCGGTTCTATCTAGACCCTTCAACCCCTCCTAGTCCCATCACTGATCATGATAAGCACCTATATGTGGGTCCAACATGGAATGGAACCCATGGACAAATCTTTCTGGTTCCCAGTTGTGCTTTGGGGCATTGCGCAAGAGCACCTCAACCTTGGTCGCTGATCATGGGGATGAAACTAGCAACCATCTGGTCTCATGCTTCTCCAAACCTTATTAGGTCTTAGGTGCTTAAAAATTTGACCCTGATGCTTCAATTCAGAATACAGAAGTCCAAAAACCATGTGCCACCATCTAGTACCCACTAGTGTCGCCTTGACCCCACAACCTGTACAGGTTTGGGTAGCCCCAAGCTTTCTCCTGAGGGATACACTTCATAATCAATTTACAAACCGATGCAAACGCAAACCCAAACCCAATTCTTTTGGAAGGCCAGTGCAATCTAATATTATGGGAAGTCATGGGTTATAACGTGTAGTCATTGGTTATAAATGGGTGTATAAAGTCTAACCTTTTATTGTAGAGAGTTATAGGGTAAAACTTTTTGTGGAGTTCATGCTGGCTAAGCAGACATGAGCACAGTTGTGCTGCATCACCCTGTTGGAAACAACTTGTACCAACATCAAAGCCGACATCCGGAACAGGACAGCAAATGTAGGGCAGCATGGAAGTGGATAGCGAGGTCAGGACACTACTGAAAAGACCTGCAGGGGATGGACATCGCAGAGGCAGCAGGAAAGAGACACAGCAGGACAAGATACTACAGATTCCATGGCAGTAGGAATAATATTTAATGGAGGGTCAGGCAGAAACTGGGCAAATATACTGCAAAGCTGATTAAATATTCCACTTCATTTACTACTTCATTTACTTGCATCCAGGCACATTTTGATCAGCACCTGCACTCAGATATTCTGTACATCTGGCCCTGAGTTTCCAGTTTACCGCAGGCATTTAGCTTCCACCTGCACTTATTAGCAAATTTTATCCAAAATACCAGTCATTCGGAGTAGGCGCCCTTTGTAGGTTCAAGGTTACAAGCCGTCAATTTTGTTAGCAATTCAGGTAATCTTCTACATGTTATCCATCAAATATCAAATTCTTCAATAAAGGATCAAGTTTCGATCAATAATTACATCCAAGATACTTGAGACGTCCCTGGAATTAAAATATTTTAGCCCTAAGAATCAAAATTTGACTAATTTGCACCAAAGAGTCTCCAAGCATGATTTGAGACAGGACTCAGAGTTGGTCACTCAAGACTCAAGGCTTGACTCAGACTCTTATATCAAAGATTTAAGACTTGACTGAGACTTGTACCTCAGAAGCTTGAGATCCCAGAGATTTAAGATTAAACTCAGACTGGTCACAAAGACTCAAGGATAGACTTTTCTACTCGAGTCTGAAGACTTGACTAAGACTTACACCACGAGAAGCTTGAGACTCGAATACAAATTGCATTTGACTCGCATTTATAGATTTGACATTTGATTCAGACTTTACTCAAACATGTACCCTAGAGACTGGACTCTCATTTTACCTGAAGCAATTGACAATGAAACTGAAACACCTGTCATTTTAGTGTGGGAGGTTTCATGGCTAAATTGGAGCAGCCTGGTGGCCAATCTTCATTAATTGCACATTGCACCAGTAAGAACAGAGTGTGAAGGTTCAATTAGCAGGGTAGGAGCACAGTTTTGCTCAAAATATTGCAATGCACACACCATTATGGGTGACATACCAGAGTTCAAAAGAGGACAAATTGTTGGTGCACGTCTTGCTGGAGCATCTGTGACGAAGACAGCAAGTCTTTGTGATGCATCAAGAGCCACGGTATCCAGGGTAATGTCAGCATACCACCAAGAAGGACCAACCACATCCAATAGGATTAACTGTGGATGCTGTAAGAGGAAGCTGTCTGAAAGGGATGTTTGGGTGCTAACCCGGATTGTATCCAAAAAACATAAAAACATTTGGCTGACCAAATCATGGCAGAATTCAATGTGCACCTCAACTCTCCTGTTTCCACCAGAACTGTCCGTCACCACAATAAATTATTGTGGTCTAAAACCAGGTGTTTCAGTTTCATTGTCCAACCCCTGTATATTTGACTGCCATCTTAAAGCTCTCATTACATTGCTTTTAAAATCATTTTAAAATGTCTAGTTGTGTCTGTTGTATAAATGTCGTTTTTTTGTGAGAAAAAAACAACAACATTTATACTAGAGTTTCTGTACAACCCTGCTTTAGATCACTGGATTAGTGGTCTCTGAAGAAAGACAGGGTTTGGCTCTTGCTCATGAATATTCATACATGCAAACATATCACCTCTGATTGGCTAACAGCACTGCAGCAGAGAATGTGACCTTCTGCCTCCCCCACAGACAAAATGGTCTCAGAGATACAGCCTTAGTTATAAATATACAGCACTGAGTGCTAGGTAAAGTTAACCCTTCACTTAACACCGCTATCCGTGAAACAGAGGAAATAACACCTCCCCACATCGCATAAACTGACAAATGACAAACACCCTACTAAACTCTTACCTCAGACTTGGTGATTCGGTGCTTGAGAAGTTTCTCTGTTTCCCTGGTGTATATTTAAAGTCTCTGTAAAATGCAGAATCAACCGGAGATCCGATTTAAACCTACAGTTAGTTACACTAGATAGCTAACGTTAACTAGCTCTGTTAACAGAGCTGTAAACAGAGCTGTTAGATCCTCTTTAGCTACAGATCCTAATGCTGTAGCTCTGGTTCAGAACTGCTTGTGGGCAGTCCTGAGCCAAGGTGGGTGAGGCTTTGAAGTCACTGGTTGACGTTGACACCCTAAAGTCTCTCTGATCAACTTGTATTTCTGAGGATTTTCTTTTACTACCTACTGCAGACATAGAAGTCTGAAGATTAATGTTTCAAGTTTCACATGCAGCATCATATACAACTCAGAGAGACCTATGGTATTTCACAAAGAACAAAAAAAAGTGGATTTTGGTGGAATGAGACCTTTAAGTTATATACTCATTAATTTTGTTCATTCAGAGCATCCTATTTGTCTCTAATATGCAATTTCTTGTGGCGGCAGCAGCCAGTTTCCTTCTGAATCAGGGCATAATTGAACAGTGAGGGGAAAGCTAGCCGTGGTAAAAAAAAAAGTGCTGAGTTATTATGCTGAATTAAATCACTCTTTAATCTCTGTTTGCGGGTGACTGGGCGGTTCTCACACTTGGACCTCTTTAAATGAGCTTTTTAATCCTGACAACATCTGTCTTGTTAATCTGGGCTTTCTACAACAGAAGTGTAAAGTGAATTTAAATAGTTAGCGCATCTTTTATGAAGCGCCGCCAAGAGAAAATATCTAAAAAATGAGCAGATGTGGAGCTGCTGCCAGAGGGATCTACAAAAGGACGGAGAGGCGCACACAAATAAAAATCAAAAGAGGAGTACGGGGGGAAATATATATACTAGAACGACTCGAAGGAAACAAAGCCTTTAGGTCACAATAGAGTAAACAGAGCAGAGATATGAGGCGGGCGTGTACTGTGTGTGTGTGTGTGTGTGTGTGTGTGTGTGTGTGTGATGATTTTCCATTCTGTGGCAGGCTAGAAGAAAACAAATCCAATGGGAAATGGTCCTACTGGAACTGACTCATGAACAGTAAGATCACTATAACAGCAACTGCTGCATTTCATCTACTAGCACAATAATAAAACACGGAAAACCATGTCGAACATTTCAGTGTGAAAATAATATTCACTGTAAAAAGAGCAGCACTGCCCTGATAGCAAAGAACATTGAAAACATATTAAGTTTATCTGGCGGCATTACATTTTTTAATGGTGATGATGGAAAAATAAACTTTATTCAGCATTGTCTAATATAGCGACAGTGTGCATAATGAACATTGCTCACATAATGTTTCCAGCTAGAGGAACACTAACATTATGGAAATGTTAAAAAAGTAACATTCTCCCAAAACTAAAAAACTAAAACACTGACATAAGTGAGGTTGCATTAACGTGAACAGAACATTTAAAAATGTTAGGTGCCCATCACCTTTTCACATTCATAACTCAGTAATTGTTTCTATATTAGCCATATAGATAGATAGATAGATAGATAGATAGATAGATAGATAGATAGATAGATAGATAGATAGGCTGCTCAAAAATGTAATCCTTTAAAATGTGAAAGGAAGCAGAATTGTTATATTTTCCTGGAACTGATCATGTTTTGGTCAAATATTTACCAAGCACCTATTTTTTTTTTTTTTTTAATGTATAGACTTTAAATATATTCACAACTAAGATATCTTTGTAAAAATGGTAAGACTAGAGTGTTTATACCTTTCAGCATTTTAATCAGGACACACAAAGAAAACTATATATATATATATATATATATATATATATATATATATATATATATATATATATATATATATATACAAACATTTAAACTTTTTAGTCTAAATAAATAAAAATGTTTAGTGCAAAATAACTACTTAGTAAAAATGTGCAAGTAAAATTATTAAAAACTATATAAAGTAGTGCGCACACCATACCTAGCTTTAGTTTGAGTAAAGCAGTTTCACACTTTTTCATGTACTGATATTATTTGGTTTGAAACATCATATAAATATGTTTGAAGCACTAAAGGTAAATAATATTAGTCGGGGAAGGAGATTTTCTTACATTTTTAGGTGTTTTTCTCAATGGGTTTCTTGTAGATGCTTTACTGCACATGGTTTTTAGAAAGAGTAAGTTCCTCCCTTTCTAATCATATATGGATTATGTTTATGTGTGAAGGGATTCCTGAGTAATTAAGCTGAGAACACAAGATGCAATTTTGGAGGGAAAATCCCTCCGTAGGGTTCTAAGGGTAGGGTTAAAGATGTGAAAATGTAAAATAATGCATCCAAAAAGTAAAGTTTAATCAGTGTTTTGTGTATCATCAGGCTACAGAAATGTGTTACAGTGTGGTTAATTAAATCAGGGTGTTTTATTTCTCTCTCTTTTTGTTGTGCATGTACATGTGTGGGCTATGTGCCTCCCATCCCCCACTGAAACAATCTGACATCCTATTTGTGTGCATCGTTACGGAACCTCCAACTTCCACGCCGCCATAATTGGTGCGATTAAATTCATTAACGTGGATAACTAGACGCCGAATGTCCCTCTAATGAAGAAGCGGCTCCGGCAGCACGTACCGAGCCGTCGAGGCGGCGTGCAATTAAAGGCAAAACTCGCCGGACAAACGTGGCCCAGATTTGTGCAAACAACGCATCTGCTTCCTGCTGTTCCCCGCTCTGCTTCCCTGTTCCGAGGCCCGGAAGCAGGGAGGAAGACATCAAACGGACGATAACCATTTTAGCTCCATGCCTGTGAGGCGATGCACACTGCCAGGTCTATCTGTCAGAGCAGCGCTGCTGAGAGGAAAAGCAAAAGCAAAGCAGTTCCAGAAAAAGCTCCGCAGACGAGAGCGCTGAGAGAACGTTAGCCCGGAAAAACCAAAACCAACACTGCTGTGGGAGCTCGGAGCCGAGAGGCCAAACATCTTACGGCAGGAACTCTGATACTCACACTCTGATATTTTGCCGTGATAATGCTGTCGCAAACAAAAAACTGCATATCCACCAAGAGTGTGTTGCTTGTGGGTTAAAATTAGAAGTATTAGAATCTCGAGTTCGAGTTCTATTTGGATGAGTTTAGTTTACCGAGAGAATGTTTGGATGGGGGGGGGGGGGGGGGGGGGGTTGGATGAGTTGGGGATTGCAGTTGTAGTACCCAAGTTCGAGTTCAAGTCTCGAACTCATTTGTTACAGGCTACACTATAAATCCACAATTTATTTGAACTCAAAATAAGCTTATTTCCATACTGAGTGTTTTTTTCTGACCCTCGCCATCAGTGTGTAGTCACTCCCCCTGGTATACCGAGGTAAACTTGTAGATCATATTCTATATTATTTACAGTGTATCGGCTATCTGGCCTCGATGTTGTAGGCTGTAAGAGCAAGCTCAGCTGTGAAATTCCTTTTGCATTTCATTTTCTATAAGGATTTCACAAAGATATGAAATGAAAAGCAAGAACAAACACAAATCTCACAAATTTCTATTCACCTGACCGCAAAGCGTAGAGTCTGAAAAGTATACTATATACAACAAAAAAAATTAGATTTATCTGATTTTGTTATTTATAGGTTTATGTTTGAGTAAAATTAGCATTACTGTTTAATTCTATAAACTAAAGACAACATTTCTCCCAAATTCCACATAAAAATATTGTCATTTAGAGCATTTATTTGCAGACAATGAGAAAAAGTTTTAAGAGTTCAGAAATCAATATTTGGTGGAATAACCCTGGTTTTTAATCATAGTTTTCATGCATCATGTTCTCCTCCACCAGTCTTGCACAATGCTTTTGAATAACCTTATGCCTTTACTCCTGGTGCAAGAATTCAAGCAGTTCAGCTTGTTGGTTGTTTTATGGCTTGTGATCATCCATCTTCCTCTTAATTTTATTCCAGAGGTTTTTAATTTGGTAAAATCAAATAAACTCATCATTTTTAAGTGCTCTCTTATTTTTTCAAGAGCTGTATATTACCTACCTCGCCTTGACGTTCTAGGCTGTAAGAGTAATCTGAGCTGTTAAGTCAGAATTTGATTTCATTTTCTATGAGTATTTTATGATGATGTGAAATGAAAAAGAAGAACAAACACAAATCTGTTTTATTCACTTGACCATAAAGAAGAGTCTCACCAACACCAGCAGATGACATGTCTCTCCGAACCATCACTGATCACTGATGCGGATTTCATTTTCCAGCAGGATTTGGCACACTGCCCACACTGCCAAAAGCACCAATTTTCTAAGACACTGATTTTTAGTTTTTTTTCATTGGCTGTAAGCCATAATCATCAACAAGAAAAGAAATAAACGCTTAAAGTAGATCACTCTTTGTGTAACACATCTACATAATATTTCTAGTTTCACATTTCTAACTGAATAATATTGAAATAAAGTAACTTTTCAATGATATTCTAATATTTTGAGATGCACTATAACATCTTTCTGAGTAAAGCAGACAGAAGACCACCAAAAGACCGGAGCCGACCCTGTACTCTTCTCCTCCGTGTACTTATCTGTCACTATAGTGTTTTATAGACTGGGTGGGTGGGAGGGGTCCTTCATGATCGCTGACATCTTCGCCAGCATCCTCTTCTTCTTCTCCAACACCAGCATCTCCACTGCGTCCAATTTATAAGCTTACCTTAATATCTATGAGACCGGGGAGAGTAGACGTAAAACACAAGAGCCTGAGAGGAGCTATTAATCAAACTTTGCTACATATTGCTGTCAGGAGGAACCTTGATATCTCCAGAACAACAACCAGCACAGATGAAAAACTAGCTGGCCTTCACACATTTTGGGTCAAGTAATCACAAACACTGCATTTCTTTAGTGTGGAGCTTCATCTCCGAGGGCTACAGAGCGGCCAGACGGTGTAAAAGGGTCAGCCAGTTACCAATAAGCTCTGCTTCTGGACCTGGAGGCCACAGTAATGCACATTTTAGTGTTTTACTGGGAGAGATAGGAGAGATCAACGCTAACAGTTTCATCTTCATGCATGGCAGCGAGTAAGGGTTAAATTTAGCCTGGAATGATCTAAAAAAGAAAGATACAGTATAAATTCTAAACTCCCTAAGACTATTTTCATTACTCCACATGGTGGCGCTATAATCAATTAACAGGGTGAACCATAAAGAGTAGCATAAAGAATATTAGTTAAACTATGAGTTTCTTTGATTTTACCAAAATAAAAACCTCTGGAACCTCTATGAATTTTCAACATTTTTTGCACCAGGAGTAAAGGCATAAAGTTATCCAAAAGTAGTGTGTAAGACTGGTGGAGGAGAACATGATGCCAAGATGCATGAAAAAAACTGTGATTAAAAAAACAGGGTTATTCCACCAAACATTGATTTTTGAACTCTTAAAACTTTATGAATATGAACTTGTTGTTTTCTTTGCATTATTCGATGTCTGAGAGCTCTGCATCTTTTTTGATATTTCAGACATTTCTCATTTTCTACAAAATAAATGCTCTAAATGACAATATTTTTTATGTTGAATTTAGGAGAAATGTTGTCTGTAGTTTATAGAATAAAACAACAATCTTCATTTTACTCAAACGTAAACCTATAAATAGCAAAATCAGAGAAACTGATTCAGAAACTGAAGTGCTCTCTTCATTATATTTATATATATACAGTACTGTGCAAAAGTTGTATGCACCTGTGGGAATTTCAGTAAAGAAAAAGCTTCTTATCTGAGCAGTAAGTGTTTATTAGCTCAGTAAAACACATTACAGCATTACAATAAATACAAACAGCAATTTTACAAAAAGCAGAGCAGCTTTTACAGCCCTGTTAAAACATATCCTAATCTCTCCTCCTAATCTGAGATTAATAGAGATTTTTTTCTAGTTCTCATCATATTAATCAACACCTGGTTTGGTAAATTACTGGTAAATGTGGTAAATCAGGTGAGCTGCTGACGAAACTGAACATAATATACACATGCTGGCTGAGGAGCATCCAGAAGAAATCTGGAAAGAAGTTACACTTCGTTCTTCAGCGTTGATCACAGGATATAACAAATTTTTAACTTCGTTAAAAATGAGAATTCCTTGTGTGTTTGTTTGCATCTGTTCAAATCATATATGTTGCTTTTTTTAGGTAAAAACACTCATATTGCTGAGTTAAATTAATTAGTGTGTATATATATATACATATGTATATGTACAGGGGTTTGGACAATGGAACTGAAATACCTGTCTTTTTAGTGTTGGATTTTAGGTTTCATGGCTAAATTGGAGCAGCCTGGTGGCCAATCTTCATTAATTGCACATTGCACCAGTAAGAGCAGAGTGTGAAGGTTCAATTAGCAGGGTAAGAGCACAGTTTTGCTCTAAATATTGCAATGCACACAACATTATGGGAGACATACCAGAGTTCAAAAGAGGACAAATTGTTGGTGCATGTCTTGCTTGTGCATCTGTGACCAAGACAGCAAGTCTTTGTGATGCATCAAGAGCCACGGTATCCAGGGTAATGTCAGCTTACCACCAAGAAGAACCAACCACATCCAACAGGATTAACTGTGGACGCTGTAAGAGGAAGCTGTCTGAAATGGATGTTCGGGTGCTAACCTGGATTGTATCCAAAAAACATAAAACCACGGCTGCCCAAATCACGCAGAATTCAATGTGCACCTCAACTCTCCTGTTTCCACCAGAACTGTCCGTCACCACAATAAATTATTGTGGTTTAAAACCAGGTTTTTCAGTTTTATTGTAAACCGTATATATTAAATCACCTAACACTTAAGGTAAAGAATGTTAGTTAACAATATATGTAATTGATGGTATTTGCTTATTAAGGCACATTATTTATTGTGACATTATAATCGTTTTCCCTCCTTATCACTTTGAATAAATGTGTCGGAAAGCCAGGAAAGCTCCGGCACATGCAGTTCGGATTCATGTTAAAAATAAAAAGTCGAACCTGTCAAATAAATGGCGGTTTCTCATGACAGTAGCGCTACAAGCTGAGCTCCAGCGCTCCACAGAAAGACCAGAGCGAGCGGAGGGAACAGCTCCAGCACCGTGTGAGGCATCTTATACCATCTTATACATGTGCAAGGAGCCGTTAATCAACCCACGGCAGCCATGAGCTGGAGACGCTTGGGGAAACGCAGCTAAAAATAAGGCTGGAGATCTTCTCGGCGCCCAAGCCCAGGTGTACGGAGGAGATCAACGCTAAAAGTTTCATCTTCATGCATGGCAGCGGGTAAGGGTTAAATTTAGCCTGGAATGATCTGGAAAAGCAAGTGGGAGTGGGTAGCCTGAGGAGAAAACGTAAAAAAAAAACCCTCTATCTGTCTTTTTCCATCTGCCTCCTTTCACTCTTTTCCTCCTTTCCATCTTTTCCAGAGTTTTCTAGCTGATAGTTTGTGAACTGAACCCTCAACCATCACATTCACTACAAAACAGAATGAAAAAATGACAACCAAGTTTCAAAATTTACACAAAGGTCACCAAAAGTACTCAAAATTACCAATTCTCACATCTAATTACCAGAGGTGTAAAGTAACTAGTTACATTTACTCACGTTAATGTAATTGAGTAGATTTTATAAGTAATTTGTCATTTTAAAGTAGTTTTTAAATTAGTAATTTTACTTTTACTGTTCATTTTGACACAAGTAATTCACTTCGCTACATTGAAAACTCCCTGATACTGAAAAAACTAATTGTCTTAATACATTTTTTTTGTTGTTTTGTTCTCCATGGCAGCGCAGCTGAACTGCTCCATACAGATTATTACACTAGCGGGAGAGAGCTTGCGCATGCACCGACCAACATTCTTTTTTGTATGTTTATTTGTTTTTCATGATAATTCCTTACATTTTTATTGGGAACAATAAACAATCTGTTTGGATGTAAAAAAAATGAAAAATAATGAACTATAAAACTATAAAAATACGGTTTATAGACCCCTATATGACCAAAACGTTTTAACTTTTTAAAAGTAAAGAAAAAAAATGGATCATAGAAACCTATGCCACTTGTTCTTGACAATGTTTTATGGGCTGGTCTGAACACATACTGCCTGAAAGGACCAAATTATTTAATTTAATAATTATTTAATTTACGATTTGTACTTTTTTACATCAAATAATTAAAAGTAAATATGTAACTCAAAATATATATTTTTTTACTTTTACTCAAGTAGATTTTTAGATGGGTACTTTTACTTAAGTAGAATTTTAGCAAAGTAAAGGTACTTTTTCAGTATTTTTTCCACCTCTGCTAATTACAATGATTTGTAGCAAACAAAGGATTCAAGGAGACTTTTATTTTCATTCACATCACATGTGGTACATGAGGTGAAACGAAATTGTCTTCTCACGGTCCAGTTTACACCCAAAGAGCATTTTAAAATAGATAAATATAAAGACAAAATAAAAAAAACACAATAATAAAACAGATAAGATAAATACACTGAATAATATATATATATATATATATATATATATATATATATATATATATATATATATATATATATGAGTTACATACTGTAACAGTATTTTTTTTTTTACAATGTAAATGTAATATTAAAGATTAAATTTAATATTAATGTCACGAATGACCCAGGCAGGGAGACGAGGAAAGCGGACACAAGTGCAGGTAAGGACTAAATAAATAATAATTTAATAAATAAATAACAAATAAGCAAAGAAACAAGGAACGAGTAACACTAAACAAAGATACACAAATAACCAATAACCAAAACTGTCACGCCTGGCCCTGTTTCCTGTCTGTCCTGGTGCCTGTGTTGTCCCACGTGACCCATGCCCCTGTGTTCTGCCTGTGATTTTCCATTACCTCATGTCTCATTTGTAGCTCCACCCCTTCCCCAGGTGTTTCCACTCCCAGTGTGTTTCCTGTTTAGTTAAATAGACTTCCTCTGTTACTTGTCCTCTGTCGGTCTTTGCACTGTCTCCTGTCGTTTGTCTTCCCGTATTCTCAGTGTTTCTCTCAGTGTTTCTCTCAGTGTTTCTCTCAGTGTTTCTCTCAGTGTTTCTCTCAGTGTTTCTCTCCGTGTCTATCTTAGTTAAATCCTTGTAATTATCCTTACCCTGTCTAGCTTTAGTTATTAGTTTATTTCTTTGTTTATCTACTCCCGCTTTGTTTGTTAGTTATTATCTATCTAGTTTAGTTCCTTATTGTTTTCCTCGTTTGTTTTTGTCAGCCTCCCTATTTGTTTGTAGTATATATTTATCTTCCTGTTTATTCTGTTATTTTCTAGTTCCCTGTGTTTTCCCTAGTTTATTCCCTTGCCCTGTTTTAGTTTATCCTGCCTAGTTTTATAGTCTCCCCGTTTGTTTATCTTTAGTATCTCTTGTTTGTTTGTTAGTTTTAGCTCGCCTCTGTTTCTTGTTTTTCTTTGTTTCTTGTTTACTTGTTTATTTGTTTATTTATCATTAGTCTCTCTCTCTTGTTTATTCCTAGTTTATTTTCCAGCATTTGTTTAGTTTTATGTTCTCTAGCCTCCCTCGTTTGTTTAGTTATTTAGTTGTTACGTGTTTACTTGTCTCTTTGTTTAATAAATTCTCACCTTACCTTTGATTACGTCCGCCTCCTCGTCTCTCTGCCTGGGGTCAATCCTGACAAAAAGACCGACCGCAATGGATGTAGCAGACTGGCACGCTGCAAGGAAGGCGGACCTGGAGTTTCTCCGTCTCCTGGCCGAGCAAATCCGGGGAGATGACCCGCTCCCAGCGCCTTTCCGCGGGTTGGAGCCCGTCAGCCCAGCTTCAGTGGCGCCCACCGAGACTCACAAGGGGAGCCCGTGCACTGGCTCCAGAATGGCGATCCGCCATGCTCCATTCGGGACCCCGGCGTTGGAATCCCCGAGGCCCCAAGGACGCCGCAGGCCTCGGGGTAGACGTTTTAAGGGGTCCCGCCAGCCGGAGGAGAAGCCCGTTTCCGGGGAGGATTTTCTTGGGGGGGCGCTAGGGCTGTGTGCGGTCAGCCTCGATCCTCGCCCCGACGAGGACGGGGGTGGCATGGATGCAGGCTGTGAGGAGTCCTATTCCTGGGACTACTCCGATCTCCTCACACCTGCATCCAGTGAGGAGGAGCTTGAGGACTGCCCTCCTGCACCAGCCCGCCAGCCGCTACCTCTTTCCGCGGTGGCTGCCGATCCGCGCCCTGTGTTTTTCGCGGTGGCAGCCGAGCCGCGGCCCGGGATTCCCGCGGTGGCGGTGGAGTCGCGCTCCGAGACCCCCTGCGCGGCGAGCCAGCCGCGGTCAAAGACTTTCCCCGCGCTCCTCACGCCGGACTCTGCACGAGAGAGTAGGAATCCAGTCCGGGTTTTTACTTCACCCGCAGCTTCGGGTTCAAGTGCTGCAGCGGATCTCTTCATGCCACGCCCCGTGAAGCACGCGTCTGAGGCGCTGCACCCCATGATACGAGCGGCGGCCGCGCCGCTCTCCGAGATTTCAGCGGCGGCCGCGCCGCTCTTCGAGACTTTAGCGGCGGCCACGCCGCTCTCCCAGACTGCAGCGGCGGCAGCGCCGCCCTCCGAGATTTCAGCGGCGGCCGCGCCGCCCTCCGAGATTTCAGCGGCGGCCGCGCCGCTCTCCGAGACTTTAGCGGCGGCCACGCCGCTCTCCCAGACTGCAGCGGCGGCAGCGCCGCCCTCCGAGATTTCAGCGGCGGCCGCGCCGCTCTCCGAGACTTCAGCGGCGGCCGCGCCGCGCTCACAGACTGCAGCGGCGGCCGCGCCGCTCTCCGAGATTTCAGCGGCGGCCGCGCCGCTCTCTCAAGCACCGGCAGTCCCAGCTGCTCCAACTCAAGCACCAGCAGTCCCAGCTGCTCCAGCTCCGGCCCCAGCAGTCCCAGCTGCTCCAGCTCCGGCCCCAGCAGTCCCAGCTGCTCCAGCTCCGGCCCCAGCAGTCCCAGCTGCTCCAGCTCCGGCCCCAGCAGTCCCAGCTGCTCCAGCTCCGGCCCCAGCAGTCCCAGCTGCTCCAGCTCCGGCCCCAGCAGTCCCAGCTGCTCCAGCTCCGGCCCCAGCAGTCCCAGCTGCTCCAGCTCCGGCCCCAGCAGTCCCAGCTGCTCCAGCTCCGGCACCAGCAGTCCCAGCTGCTCCAGCTCCGGCACCAGCAGCTCCCAGAACTATGTTTGGGCCCAGGCCCCGTATTTCCAGGCCTGCTCCAAGGCCTCCTGACTTTGGCCCCAGTTATGTGCCCAGGCTGTCCCCACAGACTTTTGCCAGTCCTGGGCACCCACCTGTGTTTTTGGTTCCCCTGTCTCTCCCTGTCCTGGTCCCTGTATCTGTGAGTGTTCCAGTTCCTGTCCCCGGTGGTTTCTCTGTTCCTGTCCCTGTTACTGTGTTTGTTTCCGTCCCCGTCAATGTTCTTGTCCCTGTTCCCATGTCCGGTCCCGTCCAGTCTCTGTCTCATGTCCAGTCTCCGTCACCCGTCCAGTTCCCCGTCCAGTCTCCGTCACCCGTCCAGTTCCCCGTCCAGTCTCCGTCACCCGTCCAGTTCCCCGTCCAGTCTCCGTCACCCGTCCAGTTCCCCGTCCAGTCTCCGTCACCCGTCCAGTTCCCCGTCCAGTCTCCGTCACCTGTCCAGTTCCCCGTCCGGTCTCCGTCACCTGTCCAGTCTCCGTTCCCTGTCCGGTCTCTGTCCCCTGTCCTGTCTCCATCTCCTGTCCAGTTCCCTGTCCAGTCTCCCGTTCGGTCTCCTGTTTTCCCCGGCCTCTCCCTGCCGCCAGCCCCCGGGGTTTGTTTTTACGCGCCTCGGGAGCTGCGCGTTTAGGGGGAGGTTTCTGTCACGCCTGGCCCTGTTTCCTGTCTGTCCTCGTGCCTGTGTTGTCCCACGTGACCCATGCCCCTGTGTTCTGCCTGTGATTTTCCATTACCTCATGTCTCATTTGTAGCTCCACCCCTTCCCCAGGTGTTTCCACTCCCAGTGTGTTTCCTGTTTAGTTAAATAGACTTCCTCTGTTACTTGTCCTCTGTCGGTCTTTGCACTGTCTCCTGTCGTTTGTCTTCCCGTATTCTCAGTGTTTCTCTCAGTGTTTCTCTCAGTGTTTCTCTCAGTGTTTCTCTCAGTGTTTCTCTCAGTGTTTCTCTCCGTGTCTATCTTAGTTAAATCCTTGTAATTATCCTTACCCTGTCTAGCTTTAGTTATTAGTTTATTTCTTTGTTTATCTACTCCCGCTTTGTTTGTTAGTTATTATCTATCTAGTTTAGTTCCTTATTGTTTTCCTCGTTTGTTTTTGTCAGCCTCCCTATTTGTTTGTAGTATATATTTATCTTCCTGTTTATTCTGTTATTTTCTAGTTCCCTGTGTTTTCCCTAGTTTATTCCCTTGCCCTGTTTTAGTTTATCCTGCCTAGTTTTATAGTCTCCCCGTTTGTTTATCTTTAGTATCTCTTGTTTGTTTGTTAGTTTTAGCTCGCCTCTGTTTCTTGTTTTTCTTTGTTTCTTGTTTACTTGTTTATTTGTTTATTTATCATTAGTCTCTCTCTCTTGTTTATTCCTAGTTTATTTTCCAGCATTTGTTTAGTTTTATGTTCTCTAGCCTCCCTCGTTTGTTTAGTTATTTAGTTGTTACGTGTTTACTTGTCTCTTTGTTTAATAAATTCTCACCTTACCTTTGATTACGTCCGCCTCCTCGTCTCTCTGCCTGGGGTCAATCCTGACAAAAACAAACGAGCGATAATAATAAACAAACCAAACAGGGCAGGGAAATATAAACAAGGGAATAAACTAATAAACACAAAGCAGGGGTATACACAAGGAACTAGGGAACACGGAAATAAACAAGAAACTAGAAACATTAAACAAGAGATAAACAAAGGACAAGGGCTAAAGCTAAGAAAACGAGGGCTAGGCTAGAAAACACGAGAATGACAAAACAACAGAGGAAGGTGCAAAGACCGACGGAGGACAAGGTGGCAGAGGAGGGCTATTTATAGTAACATAAAACACACTAGAATTGGAAACACCTGGGGAAGGGGCGGAGCTACAAATGAGAAACACATGGTGGAAATCTACTGACAGGAGACACAGAGAGGCACAGGTCACGTGGGGAAGACACACAGAGACATGAGACAGGGCTAAGAGGTGACAATTAAAGCTCTACAGGAACACATTTTGCATTATGCTTTGAACAAAAAAAAAAAGTGTTAAACAAACCACACAACAAAAAAAACTAAAAATTAACAAGTCAAATTACCTTATTTTTCCCTGATAAGAATTTTTGTATTGTAAGATGTTTACTTGTTTTACTTATTCTAGATCTTATTTTAACCTTATTTTAAGCAATTTGACTTAAAATAAGCACAAAAAAGAAAAAGAACACATCTGGCTCTTAAAGGGAATGGCAAGTGACACGCTTATTGGTTTATTCTACGTTATGCCCAAAATTAATCACATCCATGATTACAGTAATTAAGAGAATTAGTACTCACTATAATTGAGAGTTTGCTGGTTCAAATCCCAGTCATGCAGCTTGCCATCAGCTACCAGAGCCCTGAGAGAGCACAGTTGGTCCTTGCTCTCTCTGGGTGGGTACAGTAGATGGTGCTCTTTCTTTCCCCTCATCACTCCTAGGGTGATGTGGATCAGCACAAGGCTGCGTCTGTGAGCTGATGTATCAGAACCGAGTTGCTGCGCTTTCCTCCGAGAGCATCAGCTGCATCAGCAGCAGCTCAAAAAGAGGAGGAGTCTGACTTCACATGTCGGAAGAGGTGAGTTCTAGTCTTCCCCTTCCTGGTGTGGTGGGTGAGACATTTGGCCTAGCTAAATTGGGAAGAAAATAGGAGAAAATTTGTTAATGTGTGCCTTTTGTGAGTTTGAACATCGCAAGGTGTACTTTTCCCACCGTTACGATAGCAAAGACACACTGACACAAACAAACAGATGTAGATCCAGACCTCTGCACTTCATTATATCAGAATACAGTGAAAGAGAGAGCGCGAGTGTGAGGCACGTCCGATATAACCTCAGCCGTATAGTAAAGCAGCATCCTCATCCTGACGTTTATAAATTTGGAGGTGGCTGAAAAAGAGAGGGTAAGAGAGGTTGACACTGGCAGTTAAAATCACTAATTAAAATCCTTTTTAAGGAGAATAAGGTTATTCATGAATAACACGGGTTGACGTAAGCGAGAGCCGGCACAGGAGGAAAGCAGATGAGCTAGAGAGTGCGTGAGAGAGAGAGAGAGAGAGAGAGAGAGAGAGAGAGAGAGAGAGAGAAATACGTGAACACAAGGGTAATTAAGCTTTATGGCTTGGAGATTAAGTTCAATCCAGCATTGAATTTTCTCTTGAGTGGAGAATCTCCATTTAGATACAAGACTTGATCCGTTTTTTTTACAGGAAACCTAAGAATTCCATTTAAAATATGGCATTTTACACAAAATATATGAGTACAATTTCTATTTATTTGTGTGTATTTAACATATTTAAACAAAGAATTTCATATTACACTTGTTTTAAAAGGTTTTAGACTACATCCCATTAGGTGGGACAATATATCCATATATGGAAAACAAAAAAACTCTTAAAAATTATGTTTTTTTTTTATTTATTTTACCAAGTTGAAAATTTCTGGAATTTAATCAAGAGGAAGATGGATGATCACAAACCATCAAACCAAACTGAACTGCTTGAATTTTTGTACCAGGAGTAAAGCAGCATAAAGTTATCCAAAAGCAGTGTGTAAGAATGGTGGAGGAGAACATGATGCCAAGATGCATGAAAAAAAAAAACTGTGATTAAAAACCACCAGAGTTATTCCACCAAATATTTTTATATTTCTAAACTCTGAACTTCTGAACTTTGTGAATATGAACTTGTTTTCTTTGCATTATTTGAGGTCTGAAGGTATCTTTTTTTTTGTTATTTCAGCCATTTCTCATTTATTTTCTGCAAATAAATGCTCTAAATGACAATATTTTTATTTGGAATTTGGGAGAAATGTGGTCTGTAGTTTATAGAATAAAACTCAAAAATAAACCTATAAATAGCAAAATTAGAGAAACTGATTCAGAAACTGAAGTGGTCTCTTATACTTTTCCAGAGCTGTAAATCCATAATTCCTGATATTTGCTTTTTTAAGGCACATTATTTAGTGTGACATAATAATGGTTTGCATCGCAACGTTTGTAACAATGTTTGCTAATCGTAACATTCAAAAAACATTCAATTAACCAAAATTACAGAGAATCTCATAAGATATTTTAAGAAGGTCAGCCTATAACATATGAAATTATGCATAGAACGTGATAATGGTCTGGATCACAACTTTAGAACGTTAGAACGTTTCTCACATTACGTTCCCAGCTTGACAAACACAAACATTGTGCAAACGTTAAAAGTAACATTCGCAGAGATACAAATTATAACATTAATACAACTGACTTTGCAGCAACATTACCAGAATGTTTAAAAACAACATATAAAAACATCCTGAGAACATCCAGAAATGTTCACCGATTGATCGTTCAAAGAACATTTACGTAACGTTGTGAAAATGTTCTACTATCGAACAATTACCTGGTAAGGTATCTTCTGATCTTTTCTCAGGGTAAATTGAGGTCTCAGATCTCCTCTCAGTTCCGGCTGAAGGTTTATAACATGTTATTAAAGTCAATCAGAATATCATTCCTTCCATAAACCTCAGTGAACCACTGCTCTCAACGTACGGCTCCCATTTACATCAGTCCTCACAGCTTTAGAAACGTGACACACACACACACACACACACACATACACACACACACACACACTCCCTGAGCCCCATTGAATCATGCAGGTGAAAGCGGCGGTGGCGTGGGGGGCTGACAGTTCTTTTATCCAGTTAAATCTACTTCAAATTGCTCTGAAAACTGACACAAAGCATTATCTCTCTCTCTCTCTCTCTCTTATTCTCTATTTCTTATTCTCTCTTTCTCTCACTATGTCTCTATCCCTCTTATTCACACTACCTCCCTCTGTCACACTATTTTCTCTCTCGTTTTCTCTCTATCCCTCTAAATCTCTCCATCTGTCTTTCTTTCTCACTTTACATGCTTTCCTTTCTGTTTCATTCTCTCATTCTCTCATTATTTAATTAGCTCATTATTTAATTCTCTCATTCTTCCTTTCTTTTATTATATCATTCCCTCATTATTTCATTCTTTCATTCTCCCTTTCTTTCATTATATCATTCCCTCATTCTTTCATTCTCCCTTTCTTTCATTATATCATTCCCTCATTATTTCATTCTTTCATTCTCCCTTTCTTTCATTATATCATTCCCTCATTATTTCATTCTCTCATTATTTAATTATCTTATTCTCTCATTTTGTCAATATTTAATTATCTTATTCTTTCATTGTTTCACTCTCACATTATCTCATTCTCTCGTTATCTCATTCTTTCATTTTTTATTCTCTCATTCTTTAATTATCTCATTCTCTCTTTTTCATTATCTCATTTCCTAATTATTTTATAATCTCATTATCTTATTCCCTCATTCTCTCATCCTCGTTTTCTTTAATTCTCTATTATCTCATTTTTTCATTTTTTGATTCTCTCATTCGTTCATTATCTCATTCTCTCATTCTTTTATTATCTCATTCTCTCATTATTTCAGTATTTCGTTCTCTCTTTCCTTCATTCTCTCATTCTTGCATTCTTTCATTCTATCTATCTTTTTCTGTCCTTTTTTTTTACTAACAATTTGCTCTGTTTCCATTTGTTTTTTCTTTCTTTTTTGCATTTATGTCTCTCTCACTATTTCTATTTCTTTTTTTTACTTATTTGTCCTTTTAATTGTCACATATTTTTACTTTTCTTCCTCTAATTCTCTATTCTCTGTTCTTCCTCTCCTTATTTTTTTAACCTGTTGATCCCTCCCTTCATCTTTCTCTTCTCTTATCCTCTCTCCCCGCTCTACTGCTCTCCCTGTCTGCTCTTTCTTTCTCGTATCCATATTCTCTTTCTTCTGTTCTCTACCTCTCCCTTTCTCTGTCCATCTCTCTCTTTTTTCCTCATTCTGTCTTATTCTTTTACAATCTATTACTCTCTTACTTTCTTTCTCATTTTCTGTTCTCTGCTTATTTATCCCTCCATCAATTCTTCTTTCTTTCTCTCATTCTCTTACTGTTTCCTTCTTTTCATCTCTCTGTTCCTCCGTTTATGATGGGAGGAGTGTATTAGAGGAGTTTAATTAGATAGTTATACTGGTGTTTTTAAAGTGTGTTCTGGGACAGTAAAGGTGATTTAAAATCTATCTCTCTTTTCTAACTCTATATCTCTCGCTATCTCTCTCTCTTCCACTCTCACTATCTCTCTAACTCTATCTCTCTCTCTCTAACTCTATCTCTCTTGCTATCTCTCTCTCTAACTCTATATCTCTTGCTATCTCTCTATTCTGTTATTTTTATTTCTCTCTCACTTTTTCCAACTCTCTCTCACTCTCTGTCTTTATTTAAATCTGTCTGCCTCTCTCTCTCTCTCTTCTACTCTCTGTATCTCTCTCTCTAACTCTATCTCTCTCTCTATTCTACTCTCTCTATCTCTCTCTTTCTTTAACTCTAGCTCCCTCTCATCCACTCGCTCTGTTTTTCTCTAAATATATCTCTTTCTCACTCTCTTCCACACTCTCTCTTTCTTTCTTTAATGCTATCTCTCTCTCTCTGTCTTTCTTTAACTCTGTCTCCTTCTCTCTCTTTCTCTTTTTCACTCTTTCTATTTTCTCTACCTCTATCTCTGTTTTTTTTCCTCTAAATCTCTCTTTCTCTCTCTCTCTTTCTTTCTCACATACCTCCCTCTTTCTCTAGCTCGGATCCCTATAATAAAATATACTAAAATAATTCAGAATCTATAGTTAGTCAGTCTGTCTTTAATCTGGTTTAATACAGTTTTGGAAAAGCCAGAACAATACAACCACCAAAACACACACACACACACTCCCCAAACACACACACACTGCAATCCTCCCAGATTCATAAAGCAGGGAGGAAGTTTTTGAGGATTGTCAGAGTGTGCAGGTTGCTGGGAGACCGATGATCAGCTATGTGGGTAGTTGCCATGCCAACGTCAGAGAGAGCCGTGATTGGAGGAGAGAATTCCTGTCACCTATGAACATAATTCAAAAATTAAACTCATAGAAGATATAAAATATCTTAAATATCATCAGTTCTGTGTGAGATCTAACTATTTGTTATTCACAAATAATTATTTAGTATTTAGAGTCGTTATTAAGAAATATTAAATACCCACTGTGAATAATTTTGTGTCTGCTGCCATGTATTCAGTAACTAGTATTAACAATATTAATTCAGAGTATCTGTGCTTATATAATATTCAGTAAATCCTAAAAATCTACTGTATTAGTGTAAATAGTCTTATTTACTATAAAATATTCAGTAAATAATATTAATGATGTATTATTTACTACAAAACCAATTCACAAAGTACTGGTCCCTTCCAAATGGACCTGCACTACTGATATACTTGCACTGTCAGTACTCACTTAAATTCCTCAAAAACTGTGAACTTTTAAGAACTTTAGCACTAATTCACTTTACCAGCCTTAAGCTATATAACATATTTGCACTACTGATATATACTATTTATACTGTCATTCCATCTCAATCACCATCAATATTGCACTATTGTCTTACGTCTTACGTATGTATTGAACTATATTGAACATATAGTGTCTCCCACTCTTTTATATTATATATCTATTTTTTTTACTATATTTATATATCTATTTCTCCCCCAAACTACTGCACCTTGTTTTTGTCTCATGTATGTCTATTTGTGTCCCTGCTGTATTGTACCCATAGTGTCTCCCATTCTCTTTTATTATATCTATTATCTGTACTTGCTGTAAAATTGGGAAGGAGAGTAATGTCATTTCAATTCTCTGTATGTCCTGTACATATGCAGTATTGACAATAAAACTACTTGACTTGACTTGACTAAAATGATTTTGTAATTTCCATGCATTATTCAGGAACTACTGTGAAATATTTAGTAACTACTATTCATTTCCATTATCAATGAATTTTCCACTTTCTTTAATAATTATTTAGTACCCACTATGAATTATCAGTAACTACAATTAACTGTTCATCATCTGCTGTAAACTGTTTAATAACTAAATAAATCATTCTTTAATCAATTAATTCTTTATTTTTATTTTTATTAATTATTTGGTATTCACTATGAATTACAAAGTAACTACTATGATTTTAGTTCACTGTCCAGTATTTGTCTTTTTACAAGTTCCTATACATTTATTAAATCTACTATAAATTATTTATCATCCACTATATTTTTTTATAATACCACTATGAGTTATTCTATACTTATTTTAAGACTAATAGCTGTAAATCTGCACTTATAGACTTATATAAATTGTTATTAAATACACTCAGAGAGTTGTTATTTTTTGTATAAAGTAATAATTTGTATAAAGTAAATATTAAAATAAATATTGTGCTCTCTGCTGATAATTTAATTAATACAATAAGATCAGACCTAAACACAAGTTTTCAAAGCAACTATCTGATGATTTGATTAATTTAATTTTTGTTTTTGTTTTTTTTATACATTTTTTTAAACCAAATGTAAACCAAGTGAAATTATAATTTTTTATTCATTTTTTTAAATATATATATATATATTTTTTTTAGTTAATAATCTTTTCAATGGCTAATTTTTGAATTTCTCTCTCTCTCTCTTTCTCTCTCTGTGTTTCCATTTTGGAGAAGCTCTTTAGTTTCAGCAGGTCTTTTGGAGTTTCCATGTCTGTTCTGAGTATCTATGTTTAATTCTTAGGTATTAATCCTAAGGCTTTCTATTTTTATAAATATATCTTTTCATTCAATGCTTTTCTCTTTATCTCTTTATTAAATGTATTTTCTACAATGTAGATTAATATTAAAGACATGAAAACGATTAAGGGACATATATAGAAATAAAATCAAGTGTTTTAGAACTGATTCATTTTTAGAGTTAATATTCTTTTTAATGGCTATTTTTTTATTCTCTCTCTTTTGTCTCTCTCTCTCTCTCTCTCTCTCTCTCTTGATTTCCTCTTACCTCGGATGAACCAGCTTCATTCTTCGCTTTTATAAAATGTTGTTGGCTGTATTTTTTTTTAAAACCGAGTTCTTTTTTAACTCGATTAAAAAGCCTGGCATTCATTTCACGGCGTACAATCTCTGTTTACCCTCACGGGGCTGAAACATCTGCTATTCTGCGCGTGCAGCTCGCAGTGCAATCATCAGGACCCTCTCTAGGATAATATAGTCTTTGGCCGCCTGCATTTCGCAAATCAATAGCCAGTCCTTGAGTGCTAATACTCATTGGTTCAGTGGCCACTACAGCGGTGCTGCTGGGAGCTCACGCCGAGTTGAAGAGTTCACCTCAGGGATAACACTCCATCTCTGACCGGCGTTATTGTGTGAGCACAACCTTGCGCTCTACTTTTAATTTATTTAGATATAAATATCAGCTGCCCTGCAGAAATCTCAGTAACGTACAGCAACAAAAACACAATTAGAAAAGTTCTTTGTTGTTTGTCAGATCTTCTTCTTCTTCTTCTTCTTCTTCTTCTTCTTTATCAAGTTCTTCTTTCGCAGAATAGAAACATCATTAAGAGGGTTTACTGTATGGTCAAGCAGTCTAAAGCTTTGTCACTATGATCGGGAGGAGATCGCTGCTTCGAATCCCGGTCATGCAGCTTGCCATCAGCTGCCCGAGCCTGGAGAAAGCACAATTGTCCTTGCTGTTTCTCTCTGGGTGGGTACAGTAGATGGCACCCTTTCCCCTTCTCATCACTCTTAGGGTGATGTGGATCAGCACAAGGCTGCGTCTGTGAGCCGATGTGTCAAAACCGAGTCACTGCGCTTTCCTATGAGCATTAGCGCTGTGAGGCTAATCTGCAAAGCTGCATGAGTTTCTTTGAAACCTCTGGAATATAATCAAGAGGAAGATGGATGATCACAAGCCATCAAACCAAACTGAACTGCCTGAATTTTTGCACCAGGAGTAAAGCAGCATAAAGTTATCCAAAAGCAGTGTGTAAGACTGGTGGAGGAGAACATGATGCCACGATGCATGAAAACTGTAATTGCAAACAAATGTTCAGAGCTGTATATGTATGTATATCTTCCCAAACTATTTCTAATCAGTAAAAAAACTAATCTGCTGTTTAATTGACTAATAAATGTCTATTCTAATGAATAGAATAGGTCTCAATCTGTGTGAAGTGAAAGTATACACAAGAAAGAAGAAAACACACCATGTCCTTCGCAGTGGATGCAGGGTCTGAGAGGGTTAAAGCAGTAGCAGTTAGCTATGGATGTGATACGGAGGTGATTATACACTCCTTCTGTACCAAATAGATCACAGAGTTCAAGAAGTACAGGAGATCCTCATCAGAATTCAGCTTTGGACCCGAGGGAAGTCCAGAACGGCTCTACATTTGCATCAACCACTCTGTCCTCGAGCTGTGAAATGTGTCGCACTGCTGTAAAGAATTAAGTTTCTAATTCTAATTCGTCCTAACCCGTTCTAATTGTGCCTGAATCTGGCCCAGAAGACTCAACATCTGGCCATGAATCTTTCGCACTGCTGGACAAAGTGGAAAAACGCATATAAAAGGAACAGATTAATCTGCGGGATGAATTGCGTCACACATTTTACGTCTTTTTATTTTTTTATATTCTCAGATATGTTAATAACTCTGCAGAACAACGTGCGCCTGCGTAACGCACACGGCCGCTAATCCCGCACGCTTCTTTGAAAAGATTAATTTGGCTTTTCTGTGGACGAAGGGCGTTCTGTATTCTCTGTAGACCCACTTAAGGCGTCTCGCAGGTAGAAAGTTTGGGTGTGCTGTCAGGGGATATTTATACTGGAATTCCCGACGGAGCTCTGCTTTTTATACGCAATACAAATTCCCTTAACCAAAGAGGTTGACATAGTCTCCTTCAAAGATACGTACATTTATAATGCACTACGCCACATTCAGCAGCAGCAGCACTGTCAGCGAATCAGAGCCGCGGAGGAAAGGACGGTGCATCGCTCAGACGTGCTCTGGTTTGGAGGAGCTTTGTACTACAGAACTACAGAATAAAATCTAGAGAAGTAGAATCAGGATTAGAGACTGGTTGGTTGCTGTGGAACAGCAGATAACAGCACTCACTACACTGAAAATATGATGAGTAAAATTTACTTAAAAAAACTTTTGCAACTAAACAAAAATAAGTAAACTAAACTTCAGTCAATCCTTTTTTAGTAAACTTTACTTAATTTATTTTTGCTGAATCAATCCTTTCTTTTAGTAAACTTTACTTCATTTCTGCATACAATATTACCTAATTACAATTACTTAATTTATACAATATTACTCAAATAATTTATGATACACAATATATTATAATTCCTGAAATTTAAATATTTTTAGTTAAAACACACATATTACACTGTCTCACTGTCTTAACTAAAATTATATATAATAATATTGTATAAATGAAGTCATTGTAATTAGGTAATATTGTATGCAGACATTAAGTAAAGTTTACTAAAAAAAAGGACTGACTGAAGTTCAGTTCACTTATTTACTCTATGTAACATTTAAGTCTTGAAACCTTGAGTTGAAGTTACTTAAATTTATCTGATTAAATAATTAAATTTACTTAAAAAAAGCAAATACAGAAAGTTGCAAATGTTTTTTAATGTAAATTTTACACATCATTTTTTCAGTGTACTTGCCAGAGAGCTACCAGACCATGTGGCCACCGAATACCGCAGTTCAATACCCAACCTGGGTCACTATGCTCTTTTATAATAACAGAACGCTGCAGCCAGGGTTTTAAGGGCAACCCTGCATAAATAACCTATTACACCAGTTCTGACATCATTACATTGACTTCCTGTTTTTTTTATAAATTTTAAAGTACTGCTATTAGTTTTTAAGGCAGTAAATGGATTTGCACCATCATATATTACAGATTACAGATTATTTATCTCCTTATGTTCCTAGTCGTTTCTTAAGATCCGGCACTTCCAGTCTGCCTAAAGTACCTAAAGTTAATAAGAAGAGAAGAGAAGAAGAAGCAGCATTTTGCTTTTTTTTTAATGCTCCAAAGAAATGGAACAGAATACCAGTAGAGATCAGACAAACATCATCAGTAAACAGCTTCATGAAGCAGCTGAAGACTTATTTTTATAAACTTTTATTTACAACTGAATCATTTGTTTTACTATACATGGATATATGTATCGATTTACATTTTTACGTTACTTTTTTCCTTTAATTGATTTATTTCAATATAGCAGTAATCCTTTTGTAATCCTTGCACAATGCTTGTAAAACTATACTGGCCATATATATATATATAAAACAATTATCCTTTATTAACTAAACGCTGTGAATTTACAGTATCATTCAAATGTTTGGACTCACACTCGTTAATATGTGTTCTTTATTTGTATTATTTACTAAATTGTACATTAATATTAAACTGTCCTATTTTAGCAACCTATACCTGAGTGCCTGAGATCATAATGATGAGAAAAGTCTCAACTAATTATTAATTGACAGTATTTAAGACATTGTTAAATCATTTAAACATTTTGTAACTAATACTTTAATTGATTATTATAATTTACAATATTTTTTGGTATTAAAATATAGTAGATCATTGCTGTCCAATAAAAAACACATCAGAAACTTTACAGGAGAGAAAAACTTTGTAAACTTTGTAAACGTTTAATGGAAGAAATTTTGGCACAGTGTAAGGGACAGTTTGTATATTCAAATTATGTAGTAAACTAAAAATCTAAATGTCTTTCTGTCTTTCTATCTATCGATCTGTTTACCTATCTATCTATTTATCTGTCTGTCTGTCTTTCTATCGATCTATTAACCTACACACCTATCTGTCTGTCTGTCTATCTATCTCGCCTCGTTTTCGTCTTGAAAAAAAAGCTTCGTTGACGAAAACTATGACGAAAAATCTGTCTGTCTGACTGTCTGTCTGTCTATCTATTTTGGGTGTAACATGAAAAAAACAATCAAAGTGTCACTTGCTCATCATTCCCTTTAAGAGTCAGGTGAGCTCTGACTTTGGCAGAATGCTATTTTAACAGCGCAGCTACCAACACTTCTCAGAGGAGGAAATCTATTTATCTGTCTGTCTGGATGTCTGTCTTTCTATCGATCTATTAACCTACTCACCTATCTATCTATCTATCTATCTATCTATCTATCTATCTATCTATCTATCTATCTATCTATCTATCTATCTATCTATCTATCTGTCTATCTGTCTGTCTTTCTGTCTATCGATCTATTAACCTACCCACCTATCTGTCTGTCTGTCTATCTATCTATCTATCTATCTGTATGTCTGTCTGTCCATCTATCTATCGATCTGTTGATCTCTTAACCTATCTGTCTGTCTGTCTGTCTATCTATCTATCTGTCTTTCTATCTATCGATCTGTTTACCTATCTATCTATTTATCTGTCTGTCTGTCTTTCTATCGATTAACCTACTCACCTATCTGTCTGTCTGTCTATCTATCTCGCATCGTTTTCGTCTTAAAAAAAAAAGCTTTGTTGACGAAAACTATGACGAAAAGTATTCATCAACGAAATTAACACTGTTGCCAGGCTGCCATTGTAAATAAGAAGTTGTTCTTAATGATTCGTCTGGTAAAATAAAGGTTACAAAAAAAAAAATGTCTCGTGACCTAAAATTGACAAAAAGTTATATTTTAAACAAAAACAATAATATTAATAATACACATATAACATTTACTGTGCAGGGACTACTAGTGCAATCACTACCTGACAGAGAGCTCTTCCACACCATGGTTTAATTCCCAACCTTTGTGACTATGCTGGTATACACCCTCATCAACCATTAAATCAACCTTTCACCCAGTGAGGGCCGTGCATGTGGGCCATTAGTGAATTCCAGCTGTGGTCCAGGTTCAGTCTGAGAGAGAAGAGCTGAGTTAAGATGTTCTGATTCAGTACATCAAACATATTATATTTATCTTTTGTTACAGTGTCATATTGCTGTCTGTGGACATGGTGTACACAGTGTCCTCTTTGATAAAGGGCAGAAGGAGGTTAAAGAACGAGAGAGAGACACAAAGAAAGAGAGAGAGAGAGACAGAGAGAGAAAGAGAGGCTTAACTTCATCCACTTCGAGAGAGGATTCTGACAACAGATAAGGAATCTCAGTCAATACAGCTCTAAGGAAACGAGCCTCAGTGTCCGAACAAAGGAATAGTAAACACTGACATCTCTTAGGAATCCCTATACATTTATTTTTTTATGCATCTTTTTATTAATTTATGCATTTGTCATCAAAATCTTAAGGGCCCTTTTTAGTGATCTATAGATGAGCCGTCAACCGTGCTATTTTATTTTATATTATGTGTCAGTGTGTCTTTGCTATTACCAATTACTAATTAAAAGTACTGATTCTCGAAATTAATTATAGGTGTGTTTTGGGTGTAACATGAAAAAAAAAACAATCAAAGTGTCACTTGCTCATCTTTCCCTTTAAGAGTCAGGTGACTTTGGCGGAATGCTATTTTAACAGCGCAGCTACCTGGAGGTGTCCAATACTTCTAATTGGATAAATCTATTTATCTGTCTTTCTGTATATGTCATTCTTTCTATTGATCTATTCACCTACTCACCTATCTATCTATCTGTTTGTCTTTCTATCGATCTATTAACCTACCCACCTATCTCTCTGTCTGTCTATCTATCTATCTGTCTGTTTGTCTGTCTATCTATCTATCTGTTTGTCTTTCTATCGATCTATTAACCTACCCACCTATCTCTCTGTCTGTCTATCTATCTATCTGTCTGTTTGTCTGTCTATCTATCTATCTGTTTGTCTTTCTATCGATCTATTAACCTACCCACCTATCTCTCTGTCTGTCTATCTATCTATCTGTCTGTTTGTCTTTCTATCGATCTATTAACCTACCCACCTATCTCTCTGTCTGTCTATCTATCTATCTATCTATCTGTCTGTCTGTCTGTCTGTCTGTCTGTCTGTCTGTCTTTCTATCGATCTATTAACCTACCCACCTATCTATCTGTCTGTCCGTCCGTCCGTCCGTCCGTCCGTTTGTCTATTAACCTACCCAATACCTACCTAATACTTTTGTGCCAATATAGTCTACTTTTACACCATATACAATAGATTCTTCACCATATAGAAGCTTTCCAAGTTTGGTTTTGGATATGACAGATAACTCTATTCACAGAGTGAGTGTACTTCAGAGTATTTCCACTGCACACATATTTAATGAATCCTAACCGGACAGACCCATAAAATCAAAGTCCATTAAGGAAATTGACTGCTTATTTACTCATAAAAATCCGTTTTATCGTAATTAGTAAGTTGCCTGGCTGCGCCACCGCACGTGACTCGAATATCAACCAACCGAATTTGCCACCCCTAAAATGCATTTATTCTTTTTTCTTTTTTCTTTTTTTTAGAATCGTGCTACTATTTTAATCCTGCGTGACATGACGGCTTTTTTCATGTTTTGTTTTTCTCCTTTTTTATCTTTTGCCGGGATTGTTGAATGGAACAAGCAAGCCATGGTGAAGTGAAGTAGACAGCGTGGGCAGGCAGCCAAAGCACCCAAAACGTTTCAGATGGATGGTGGGGAGGATGTAGTCACACAAGTGTTGTCTTTCATCAAAAAAAAAGAAAAACCGGAAAGAAAAAAGCTTTACAAATCCTTTTAGAGAGAGAGAACTGCTTTCTGCTATGTGGAAAGGTGCAAAAAGCCTTTTTATGACTGAACTCAATAGAAAATAGATCTGACTTTTGAAGCCGCAGAGCATACAGTACGTGTGTTGCTGAACTGGGCTGAACTATATAACCTGACATATATTGTAAAAGGAAAAAATTATAATAATTTATCCAATTAGAAGACATATTTTTTAACTGTAAATAACAACACACAGGGCTCTATCGTACACCCTGTGCAAGGCGAGTTGTGATGCTCGTTGCTATCTTACACCCCGTCAACAGTCTATCTTCATGCCTTGTTTCACGCCTGTGCTGTTAAAATAGCATCTGAGTTTAGGAATATATCTACACTGATGGGTCTGGTGGTCTGGAAGTGAGGTGTGTTCAGGTAGATTTGTGGTGTGTTTCTATATATTTGGATGGTGGAAAACACAGGAGCTCAACTGACTGATTTAAACCCTGACAACAGTCAACAGTCAATCATCAGAGTCCATTCCTAGGTGCTCTTAACGCTCGTACACCCCCACTCATTAAACACACACACACAGATGCATTGCAGAGCACAAACCTGACTTTTGACTCAACATTGCTGTTCCTCTATCTATCCAAAATACCATCTATCTATCTATCTATCTATCTATCTATCTATCTATCTATCTATCTATCTATCCGATCTTTTCTAAAACCAAAGAAAATGTACAACCAACACGGTACACAATCCTCTCCACTCAGCACTCAACCAACACACACCACAGCAGCCAATCACATTCAGCATACTCTTAACCGAAAACAACCACGGTGACCCATATTGGTCAATTATACTAACTACCAAGCCACTGTTCCACTTTTAATTTACATATCTCCATCTCTCTATGTACCATCTTTATCTCTCCTGTCTTTCCATCTACTGTATCTCACTCTCTTCTCTTTCTTCTCCTCACGCTCTCTCTTTCTCTGCTCTACACCACACACGCTATACTGGTATACCGGTATGTAAATGTGTGTGTGTGTGTGTGTGTGTGTGTTTGAGGTTGTTTGAAATGTTGTGATAAGGATGGTTGGTGTAGCTGTTCAGGAGGATCTGGGGGGGTTTGGGTTTGAGGCTGGTGTTTGTTGTGTGTGTGTGTGACAGCAGTGTATGTGTGTGTGTGTGTGTGTGTGTGTGACAGCAGTGTGTTTGTTGTGTGTGTGTCTCCTGTTAGAGATGGTAGATTACCTCGCTCGTGTTATTCTGTGAGCTGCTTGGCGGGTCTTATCCTGCTGCTTCTGTGGCCTTAATGAGCTGATGGCCGACGCCTGCCAAATTTCTAAATGTGTGTGTGTGTGTTTGTGTGTGTGTGTGATTCAGCGGTAAATACCGTCACTCCGCATCTGATTGGAGGAATATCTCATTCTGCATTCAGCATGAATATTTAGACGTCAGGAAGTGAAGGCTGGGGGAGGCTTTAGATCAGGACTGTGAAGAAAAGGCCGGCGGCGAGGTTTATCAGACCTCCTCTGAGCTCCAACGCTGTATAAAGAGTGTGAGTGAGTAAGTGTGTGTGTGTGTGTGTGTGTTTTTGTCTTTTTACATCCTAATGAATGCAATTATGTCGACAAGGACAGCGTGATCTTACAGCCTGCAGAACTTTCACTGCAGTTTTTAGTTCAAATATTCCTCTTAAAACGGGAAACGGGGAGGGTGCAAATATTGCAAACAATTAATCAACCTAATCTTTACATCTAACTCTAAACCTAATCCTAACTTAAACCTTAAATCTAACCCTAATCCTAAACCTAACCTCAACCATGAATCAACTCCAAAACCTAACCCTAACCTAAACCTTAGATCTAACCTTAAACCTAATCCTAAAATTAACCTAAACCATAAATCAACCCTAAAACCTGACCCTAACCTAACACTAACTTAAACCTTAACCTTACATATAACCCTATACCTAACCTTACTCCTAAGCCTAACCTCAACCATAAATATAAAATTTAACCCTACTCTAACCTTTAAATGTAACCCTAAACCTAACCTTATGCCTAAGGCTAACCTCAACTATGAATCAACCCAAAAACCTAACTCTAACCTAAACCTTAACCTTAAATCCAACCCTAAACCTTACCCTAACCTAAACCTAAAATCTAACCCTAAACCTAATCCTAAACCTAACCTAAACCATGAACCAATCCTAATTTTAAAACTTAAATGTAACCCTAATCCTAAACCTAACCGCATTCATGAATCAACCTTAAAATCTACCCTAAAACCCAACCCTAACTTAAACCTTAACCTTAAATCTAAACCTAATCCTAAGCATGTTCATACACCTGAAAACCTAACCTAAACCTTAAATCTAACCATAAACCATCCATACTCCTAAGCCTAAACTAAACCATGAATCAATCCTAATTTTAAAACTTAAATGCAACCCTAATCCTAAACTTAACCGCATTCATGAATCAACCTTAAAATCTACCCTAAAACCCAACCCTAACTTAAACCTTAACCTTAAATCTAAACCTAAACCTAATCCTAAGCATATTCATACACCTGAAAACCTAACCTAAACCTTAAATCTAACCATAAACCTAACCATACTCCTAAGCCTAACCTTGACCATGAATCAACCCTAAAAATCAACCCCAAACCTAACCCTACTAGGTTAACATTAAATATTTTTTTTTTACTTTTAGTTCAGTTTCATGTAATAGACATTTAATAGAAAGTCAGTTAAATGCTAGATAAGGATCTATGAAAGATCTATAATGGACCAAGCCAATAGTATAACTCTGCGTTAGTTTTTGGGTTTCTGGGTCTGTAGCCAGCTAGTTACACTAATGCTAGCTTAGCCATCCAGCCAAACGAGCCAAGCAGCCCAGTATAGACCTGAATTCAGCTAAATGTTGGGAGGATTAAGTCCGTGAGAGTGCAGTAAATGGAGTGAAGTGGAGTGAATGGTGTTGGAGTGACAGATGAACGTGTTCTCTGATGTGTGTAGCTTTTAGCTTGTTAGCCATCTCACAACCACATTTCTCTTGTATTTCCTGCTCCTGATTCAGTAGTAGAGTTAATGTAAATGGAAAAAGGAAGTGTAATTGGTTTCACGAGACCGCGCCGGAACGGCATGATGCGATTCAGCAATGAGAACCATTAAACTCTACAAAGGGAAAGAGCTTTAAGTGGGCTGAGACGTGCTGGGACAGCTGCAGATGTTCCATTAAGAAGTACCACAATTCAATGGACTTTTTTCACATTGTAGAAAAAGTGCGTAGGGTCATTTGATTTTGACGTGAAAGCAGAGGTTCCATTCAAACCTTTTACAAATGTTTTACACAGTATTAGGGAATTTCAGTAGGAAAAGAATGTGACGCATGGTCTTGCTGGTGTTGCTGGATTTATTGGTCAATAAGCTTGCTAATGCTGGACACACTGGTCAATCAGCTTCGCCAACAAGCTCATCTAATTGGTGGACCAGCTTGGTCTTGGTGGCTTTGCTCGTCATTTAGATTGGTCTTGTTGGTCTTGCAAATCAATGAGTTTGGTCTTGCTGGTTTTGTTGGTTTTACTGGATGATCAGCTTGTTTTTTTTTTATTTACTGGTCATGCTGGTCAAATAGCATGGATGGCATGATGTTGGTGGTCTTGCTGTATGCCCAGCTTGGCCTTCTTGGCCTTGTTGGTTGACTAGCTTGTAATACTCGTCTTTTTGGTCAATCAGTTTGACCTTGCTGTTCATGCTGGCCAACCAGTGTGGCTTGCTGGTCTTGACGGTCAATAAGCTTGGTCTTGCTTAATTTACTGGTCATGCTGGTGAAGGTCTTGCAGTTTGATCTCGCAGGTCAGACAGCTTGATGTTGCTTGTTGAATAGCTTGGTCTTGGTGGTCACATTGGTCAAATTAGCTAGTCTTGCTGGTTTTACTCGTTAAACATCTTGGTCTTGATGATTTTGCTGCTCAACCAGATTGGTCTTGTTGGTCTTGCTAATCAATGAGTTTGTTCCTGCTGCTCTGGCTGGCTTTGTTGACTTAACTGGTTGATCAGCTTGGTCATGCTGGTCTTGACAGTCAACACGCATGATATTACTGGTGGACAAGCTTGGTCTTGCTTGATTTACTGGTCATCTTGTTTAAATAGCATGGTCTTGGTGATTTTGCTGATTGACCAGCTTGGTCTTCTTGGCCTTACTGGTACACCAGCTTGTTATACTCACCTTTTTGGTCAACTAGTTTGATCTTGATGTTCAATAAGCTTGGTCTTGCTTGATTTACTGGTCATGCTGGTGAAGGTCTTGCAGTTTGTTTTTGGAGGTCAAGCAGCTGGACCTTGCTTGTTGAATAGCTTGGTCACATTGGTCAACCTAGTAGGTGGTAATTGCTGGCTTTACCCATTAATCAACTTGGTCTTGATGATCTTGTTGATCTGGCTGGTCATGATGGTCAACCAGCAGCCAAGCTTGGTCACTGGTTTTCTGGCATGGTCGCAGACGTACCTGGTGGTTATCTTACTGGTCAAACAACTTGGTCTTGTTTGTTCTACTGGTCAATCGGTTGGTCAAGCTTGGTAAATCATTAAACTCCAAGATTAAAAAAAAATCTGGTGGTAACTTTGCTAGACCAGCTTGGTCATGCATGGTCTGGTTGATCAACCAAGTTGGTCTTGCTTGTCACCTTCCTGCAACCTTTTCATTGGTTAATTGATAAATGCCCTTATACAGTTCTCTGCTAGCTGGGATTTTGTTTGTAGACCAGCTAAATCGTCAAACTCAAACTAAGACACACCTGGTGGTCAGCCTAATTGGTAAAGCTGTTCAACCAGCATGGTCAAGAGTGCTTATAATGTCAGACCTAAACAAAAAAACGTGCTCTATACTGCATATAATACTATAATGCAAAATGGTCAACCAACTAGCTTGATCCACTTCAGTTGGCCATGCTTGGTAATTCTCTTACCCCTTAAACTAAAGCTGAATTTGTACACTTCACTTTGTCTTTGTGTAAAGAGGTGAAATGACTGAAAAAATGTCCAAATACTTACGTGTAAATACAGTTCGTAAATGCAGGGTACATTCAGCAGTGCTGCCACTGAATTAGGACAACATTTACTGATATAGGAAACAATCAGGGTGAACAACTCTTCAGCCAGACTGTGGAAATGACCATGGGCAAGAAAGCGCCAGGGGGCTGCAGGAGAGTGGTACTTTGCATTAATGACACTGCGTGTCCTTATTTCTCTTTTCCAAACTCTCTCACTCTCTCTCTCTCTTTATCTCTCTCTTATTTTATTTCTCCCCCTCGTTCTCGCTTGCTCTCTTTCTCGTTCTCGCTCTAAAAAAAAAAAAACACTTATGTAAGTCATATGTTTCGGCTGTCGCTCTGCGCAGTGCAATCGCAGCAGGGGGTAAATGTGCTCGCTTATGAAATGCGTATCAGGCGCGGGCGTCGGCGTAGGCCGTCTACCTCCAGGCCATTCGATATAAGCATCGATTCTCCAATCTGCGATCAGACCTGAGCTCTGCTCGCGACCCCCTCGGATCAAAGGGCGAGCGAGGAGTCCGTATGATTGCCCTGCTATCTCTCTCCACCCTCCAGAGGGCTTCCAGAAACACATCGGCTCCACGTTTGCGCTCGCTCTCTCTCCCGGCGGACCTGACCTTTTCATATCGGCGCCTTTGAGGTTTTTCTATTAGCGTGGAGATTACGCTCGACCCACTCTCTCTCTCTCTTTCTCTCTCATCGATATTCCTAACAATGTCTTTGTGTGTGACAGAGAGAAATGGGTGCCATCCTCTCGACCCATTTACTTCGCCAAGCTCTGAGTTCATTTGATATATGGAGGAGAATGTTAATTTAATGCATGAGGAGCACGGGTCATTGTTATATTCTCCTTTACACACCGACTTACAAGTAGTGTCAGTGCAATCGTGCTACTGTCAACACCGCCGCGCTGCCGTGTTCTATTACTGATAACAAAAGCCTTTTAACCCTTTAATCCACTGGATAAGAAAATAGTTTCAATATTTTTTAAAAGGGACATACTGTACTATATTATATTTTTACATTTTAAGATCAAGTTAAAATGTAGATCTAAAGGGTTATAGTGTACAAATCATGCTCATAAAATTCTTTGCACATAATCGCTCTCACATAAAGATAAAGAAATCACACCAAATCTATTATTTCGGTCAGTATCACGCCCTTCTAGAATGAGCCATTTAAGGGCTCTGTCACTTTTTCGCATGTTTTCCCCATTTTAGTGTTAGTTTGTGCTAAATGGCAAAGCACAAACAAGCTAGTTCATGCATAACTGCGATTTTAGCACAAAATTCATTATTTGAAAGTACTTACAAGTACTTAGCCTCCCTTATCTGCTGACATGTCACAGACAGTAGGTACAGATTCCTCCCTCAAATGAAGTCTCGGCCAGCAGACCGAAATGGCATTTCTTTAACTGATCTAGTGGGTGTGGCTCTGGTGGGGTGTTGATGAGTGAGGGGTGGAGCCAAGATGGTTCTATGAAGGTTTTTTTTATTGTGATGTCACAATTGGGGAGGAGCCATACAAACAGCTCATCGAAACAGATTTCGTTCAGCAGATTTACAGAAAACAATGGATTTCTTTTTGTGATTGGAGTTTTTATAGTGTTTATAGGGGCAGTCGAGACCCAAGTGGATCTTTAAAAAGCATACAATGCTAGATCACCTTTGATCTTCATTATAGTCTCAAGAGCTCTAAAATGCTTCAATCACAAATGAGAAACAGTACATTTCTAAATCTTTGAGGTGCAAAATTGGGCAGAGAATCTTCTGTTTGTAACAAATGCATAATAAAATGATTAAATATAATATTATAGAAAGACAGAACAGAGGAAGGGTTTACAAATTTCTCTCTTTACAGCAAAACATCATTTAACCATTCAGGAATTGGGTGAATTTCAGTATGTAAAGAGGAAGAGCACAAGCCTAAGCTTAATACCCGTATCTCCAATCCCTCGGACGAGCTGCATCAAGAACCGTCATTCAACAATAGCTTATTGAAGAACCTCATACTTTTGCAGACTTTAAGACATGTTTACAGAAAAAAATAAGCAAAATAACACTTAAAACACATCACTGCTTGGTATCCTCAAAGCCAGAACATCACTGCATGGCAATAGGCTCACAAACACATAGCAGCCAGCTCAATGCACCTTAGTAACAACTTAACAAGCACAAAGCAACCACCTGAGAAGTGCAAAACCACCTAAAAAAAAGGGCAAAATAATCTTTTAGAATTAATACGGTAATTTTTTTGTAGATTTGTTAGATCAGGGAGTTTGGGTTGTCTTTTCCAAGAGTTGATTTGAACAAAACTGGAATGCATGTGCGCAAAACAGCAGATACTCAACTCATTTTCTGTTTATTACTTTATTACTAAGATGAAACACTTTTTCAGGGTCCTGAAGTTCCTTCAGCCAACTGGAAATACAGCGGTCAGCGCCTGTTTCTCTTCAGCAGCTCTTCACACCTTTACGCTTCACCCACTCAGGCCTCCCTCATCTGTTGGCTTGCCACAGACAGTAGATACAGATCCCTCCTTCAGACAAAGTCTGCTGGCTTATCCTGCTGTGCACTGCCTGAGATTCACAACCAGCAGACC
This sequence comes from Astyanax mexicanus, assembly GCF_023375975.1. Taxonomy (NCBI): domain Eukaryota; kingdom Metazoa; phylum Chordata; class Actinopteri; order Characiformes; family Acestrorhamphidae; genus Astyanax; species Astyanax mexicanus. The sequence goes on along the minus strand of NC_064427.1, from coordinate 17,999,361 downwards.
GAATTGAAAATGTTTCTGCAACTGATCTAGTGGGCAGGGCTCTATTGGGGTGTTGGGGTGTTGATGGGTGAGGGGTGGAGCCAAGGTGGTTCTATAAAGGTTTCCTTTTTATTGTGATGTCACAATAAGGAAGGAGCATCAAAGCGGCTCATTGAAACAGAACATAATTCCTGACACCAAACTATTTCAACTGAGAGTTTATAGTGTTTATAGGGGCAGTCGAGACCCAAGTGGAAGTACAAATGCATACAAAAAGTACCTTAAATAGTACAAAAATCATCTTTAATCAACCCATCTGAAAAAAACATGCAATGCCAGATCACCTTTGGTCTTTATTATGGCTTGAAGAGCTTTAAAACGCTTCCCAAAGCTTGCAGTGGTTCTTCATTCTAAATGTTTTAATACTTTTATAAGAAAGGATGCTAACAAAATTTAAATGCATGTGTGCAAAACAGCAGACACTCAATTAATTTAATATTTATTACTTATATCTATTACAAAGATGAAGCCCTTTCAGGGTCCTGAAGTTCCTTCAGCCAACTGGAAATACTGAAGCTCAACAGCGGTCAGCGCCTGTTTCTCTCCAGCAGCTCTTCACACCTTTATGCTTCACCCACTCAGGGTGGTCCTCATTAGCGGCTGAGGGGTTTCGGGTGCCGTTTCCCTTTAACAGGGTTTCGCTTTGTTTATGCTGCAAAGGCTCGGCCCTTCTGTGCGGCAGCGGCGCTTTCGCCAATATGCAAATCTCCAGCATTGACTAAATGTTTATCTTTCCACTTGCCTCAATGGATGCCGAGATTCATCCATATTCATGGCCCCTCGGTGTATTCTGAGTGAGTCACTTTGTTTGCAGTATTGCGGGACATCAGTAATAATGCAATAGACCAGCAGTTTGATTTATGACAATAAGCCCCGCCATACAAATGCACCTGCAACAAGTGGCGGTACGGAAATAACGGCGCGGCACTATTTTTAAACCCTTTATAGCAGTGCTGAGAGAGCCTGTCCTGGGCTCTTAGAAGAGGAGCTGGTGAGGTTTTTGTGATTTACAAAGTGGAGTTATGAAACTGATGGATTTCAGAAGGAGGAAAACAAGGAACACGAGAAAAACAAAGAAAGCAGTGAATACAAGCCCTAAAATCTAGATTTAACCTTAAAAAAAAAGATTGTCTTTCAAGCCATCAAACCAAGCTGAACTGCTTGAATTTCTGCACCAGGAGTAAAGACATAAAGTTATCCAAAAGCAGTGTGTAAGACTGGTGGAGGAAGGAAAACATGATGCCGAGATGCATGAAAACTGAAATATTGATTTTTGAACTCCTAAAACTTTATGCATTATTTGAGGTCTGAAAGCTCTGCATCTTTTTTGGTTACTTCAGACATTTCTCATTTTCTGCAAAAAAAATAAAAATGCTCTAAATGACAATATTTGCATTTGGAATTTGGGAGAAATATTGTCTTCAGTTTAAAGAATAAAACAACAATGTTCATTTTACTCAAACATAAACCTATAAATAGCAAAATCAGAGAAACTGATTTACAAACTGAAGTGTTCTCTTAATTTTATCAAGAGCTGTTAGTTCACATCTTAGCTTCAATATTAATGAAATCGTCACAATAGGGCTTTGAGTGGTCACTGCCACTATGATGTGAGGTTCACCAGTTCGATGCACCAGAATCCTGGTTGCATCAGCAGCCAGAGTCAGAGTGTCATGGTCTTGTCCTGTTTTGTGTCCCGCTGGTCTGTCTCTGTATCTTACCTGCCCTCCTCTGCATGTACCCTGTCTTTATCCCGTGTCTCCGCCCTTGTCTTGAGTGTGCTCAGCTGTTTATGTGTAGCTCCGCCCCCTTGTTACCCGGTCGCAGGTGTTTCCTGTTTCCTGTCCCCTTCTGTATGTATAAATAGTCCTATTGTTCCTGTGTTCCTCGTCCGTGGTTGTACGTCCTACCGTCAGTCAGGTTACGTGTTTTTTTTTTATGTTTTCTGTGTTACCCGTGTTTATTATTGTTGCAGTATTTCAATTAAAAATGTATTTTGTTTGCTGTTTTTCAATTCCTCATCCTTGAGTAGCATCAACTTAAAAACATTAAGTTCAAAAGCTGCATTCGAATTTTAAATTAAAACAAATTGGATTTATTATGTACTTTGACTCTTTGGCAACTTTATTTCTGACTTGGCTTTGAACTCCTCTCTGCAAGATGATTTTATTACATGATACATGCAGTTTCAACTTGGCAATTTCAGTTTAAAATACAGATGCAGACCACCAACTGTAGTTACAGATCCCTCCCTCAGAAAAAGTCTGCAGGCTAATCCTGCTGTAAACTGTCTAAGGTTCCCAACCAGTGTAAAAAAATGAAGTTTCTTCCTTTCTTGATGCTGTGGGTGGGGCTCTGGTGGGGGTTTACAGGTAATGGGCGGAGTCAGGGTGGTTTTGCATAATATAGCACCTTTAAGGAAATTCTTAGTATAAAACAAACAAACAAAACTGTGTTGTAAAGTAATGTTTATACGTCATAAGGCATTGTAACAACTAAGAAACAAGTGAAATAAACCTGAATAAACATTTATAAAGGCTTATTACAGCACGTGTCAGTTGCATGACTCTTTTAAGGTAACTGTAAAACAGCACAGTGTGCAGCACTCTGTAATAATAGCAGGAGGTAATGATAGAAACCTGTATGTCATCAGTTCCCCAGGTACCTCCATCTGCCCTTAAATCAACAGGCTCTGTCAACACTCGGCGTTCTGTAGACATCATGGCTATAGTTATGATTATGGTTATGACTATGGCTATTGTTATGGTTATGATTATGGCCATCTTTTATTGAGCCCTTAAAAAGAAATCAAAAAGGGGGGAAAACGGGATTTTGAAAAGTACAAAAAGGCAAGCTGACATGAAATACAAACTCAGGCACTGTATTTATGTATTTTCATCTGTAATCAAGGGTATTAAAAGAGTTTATCCAGCTTTTGTTGGAGTGTCTCTACTGTCTCTACTGTCCTGGAAAGATAGATTTATACAAAATTTTGACAGGTTCTACATACATCTCCATAATCGATCCTGGAAAAGGGTCTTAACCAAGGTGTGTGGTGTGTTTGTTTATTGTATTCTGTACGTATATAATCCGGATTGTTTCGGTTTCACACTGCATGTTAATGATTGAGCACACTAAAGATCTTTATTGGTGCTATGGTTTGTAATGTTTTATCAGTTTAACAAGTCCTCTTTCCAGATGTTGTGCCGAATTCTACCTCTCTGACAGAATCCGACTTACAGTAGATACAGAATTAACAGCATCGTTATATCTTGTACCCATACTGCAGCTGGATGCTCCTGCACATCGCCAATGGGAGTCAGATTTTAACACAACACCTCTTCTTTTTCTTCTTCTGTTGTGTAATGGGTGATGATAGCCTTTGTTATGACCCCCTTTTTATTTTACAGAAAAAACTCCCAATTAATCAAAATGTCTAGGGTTTATTGAGGCAACAACATTAAAGAAAGACCACACAGACCAGCCATTAAGAGATTTTTCAGTAAATATGTATTAAGATATTGAGGTGGCAGTAACTTAAAAGTAACTTTTAAGTACTTTTAAAATCAAGTATAATCCATAAATTAAGTATTTTAATTTTTTAAAGTGATAATCAGTAATCAGACTTCTTTTTCAAAGTAACTATACCATCACTGCTCTTTTGGTAGGACCAAATTTTGGTCCTTTGCTCTGGACCGTGGTCTGCAGCACTTTAAAGGTCACCTTCCGCGAAAATCCGATTTTTCTTGTTTTTTGTGGAATACAGTAGGTCTCTCCGAGTTGAATGTGAACACCTGCACATTAAACTGTTTTGCAGCCCCCATTGTCTGCAGGAGCTAAGCAAAGAAATCCCCCCTCCCCCCCTCCGAAAAACGGGTGAATTTTGAATTATCTTTCTGCCTACTTTGGCAGAAACTCACAGACCAGCCCACCTTGGCTCGAAAAACTCCCAGAGGCGGAGCTGAAGCGACGCAACATCACTGCTCATCAGTTAGGAGGTGGGAGGCAGTGAGCGGCAGAGCGGTGGAGGGGCGTCGCAGTGCTCCTAGCCAATCAGAGGAGAGATATTTGCATGCCTTTTGCATGTATGAATATTCATGAGCAAAGCTGGAATCCGGTCATTTTGGACACACCCCTAAAACAGTCCATTAAAAAAGAGCTATACAGAGACACCTGAGCACTTTTTTTTTTACAAAAACGGCTCACATGTCATTCATTCATACTAGAGACCACAACTAGACATTTTAAAATGAAAGAAAAAACGACGGAAGGTGAGCTTTAACACTTGCTGTTTTGGTAAAAAGTCCAAATAAGTCCAAAGTCTAATAAAAACAGGTTGAACATCAGATGATAAAGTTTATAAAATCTTGTTTTATTGCTCGGTCTCCAATGCCACAGCTTTACATTAACTGTGCATTCCCTTAAAAAATCACTGATTGTTCGTTGCTCTGATGCCCGCTAGTGTGAACGCAGGGTAAGAATATGCTAGGAGTGTTTGTACTGTATGTCTATGTGTGTGTGTGTGTGTGTTTGTATCCTTATCACAGCACTCTACAGCTGTATAATTGTGTCTTTGGTGAATTCTGAGTGGCAATAGATGCCACTCAACAGAGCTAAAGGAGTGAAAACATTCAGAAATAGAGAATTAAAACAGCTGTTACGCTACAAATAGCGCACTCGCTAACATAACTCACTTATTTATTTATTTACTGCTGTCACAATGAACAAAATAACACTGCAAATGGTTAAGATGTGAAGCCGCTGATTTATTTCATTGTCAGCATTAAAATGCGGCGACAGATTCAACACATTCTGTTGATCACCAGGGTGTGAAGGGATGCTGGGAAGGAGCTGATATTTTGAAGTAGACCTTTTTTTTTAAGTGTGATTTGGAGGAACCAATCAAGTCGCTTTATTTAAGTCGAAGTCGTCAGCTGATTTGAATAAACCAACAAGAACTGCTAAACACACAGAAAGGGAAAAGGCATAGCTAAATAAAACTGGCATGGCATGCAACTTACAGCCTTTTACTCTATAGGAGAATTAAATCAAGTATTGATCAGGACCCTTCAGTACAGGACCCTTCAGGGTCCAGCTAACGCACTGGAAGCTCAGCTCTGTCCTGCCTGGAGAGAAATGAGAACAGCACTTTATCTGAGGAGCTCCTGCTGCTGTTCCTCGTCGTATTGAGTTTTTTTTTTTTTTTTTTTGTTCAAGCAAACTAGAAAAACAGCAGCAAACGGCTGTTTTATTATTCACTCAAAAAAAGAGAAAAAATATAATTGACCAATCGATCCACAGCTCAGAGAAAACTTCCTCTCGTCCCCGAGATGAGCTAACTAAGTTTAGTAAAGACCCTGTGAAACAACATAATTCCTAAAACTTGATGAATTGGGACTAATGGCCTTTAACAGTGTTCAAGGGACGCCACATACACAGTAATTCACATCTGATACTCCTGTTATTTCCCCTCAGCAGGCACACTGCACTGACCTTAAGCAATAAACAATAATTTGTAGATTCCAAAAGAGGGCTAGATTAATAGTATAACAGAAAGCTGACTTTATTTTCTGGTGTTTCTCAGACTCTTAAACTCGTTATTCATATCAGGTGAGAGAATCAGTGTTCCCCCACTCAGAATCTGCCCTAAGAGTAATCATCACTGAACACCAGACTCTTATCCTCTAAAAAGATCAGGTTCAGAGTGACTGAGCACAGAAAAGTCTGTGCAATGCTGTGAAACCCCAATGTAAATATCCGTACCTCTGAAGTTGATGGGAGTGGTGCAGGTTCTGCTCTGAGCCGCCGTGGCCTGGACCGGTTCTGTGGTGTGGTATTCGGTGCGAGAAGCTCTGGAAATAGCGCCCCATTTAGAGATAATGGGTCCCTCTCCAAACGGGATTATGGGGTCCTCCTCCTTCACCCGCCGGTACGGCTCAAAAATGTGCAGCCAGTGCTTTCCTGCTCCCTCCACTTCCTGCAGAACAGGAAGAAGATCAGTGATCTCCCTTTACTCCCTAAAAAGCTAGCTAGCATTAGCCAGTTAACAGAACCAGCTTACACACTGGAAGCTCAGCTCTGTCCTGCCTGGAGATAAATGAGAACAGCACTTTATCTGAGGAGCTCCTGCTGCTGTTTCTCACCGTATTGAGTGTTTTTTTTTTTTTCTCGAGCAAACTAAAAAAACAGCAGCAAACAGCTGTTTTATTATTTCACTCAGAAAAAAAGGAGAAAAACATATAATTGACCAATCGATCCACAGCTCAAAGAAAAAGTTCCTCTCGTCTCCGAGATGAGTTAACTAAGTTTAGTCACAGTTTATACAGACTTTAGGTAAGGTATGGAGTCAAAAAAGGGTCATAAAGATTTTGAGTTTGTAAAACAGAAGTCACAAATGTACTGAAACTTGTAACTGCGTTTAAACAACTGCATGCACAAAAATCCAAATCCACAAATTAACTGGAATGTGCAAACTTGAAACAGAAAGTAATATTAATAATAATTCAAATGTACGAATGCGAAAAAATATTTTAATTATATATAAATATATATTTTTTAATTTGTAAATCCAATCTCTTGAATGTGTGAATCAGTACTGCTCAAATGGCTTAAGCTGGGTCAGACCAAAAATCACATTGAATTTGTGAGGTTGTAAATGTGACAGTGGGTGTTTTTCACTGTGGAGCTAAAAATCCTCTCATTCACCTTCTCTGCTGCGGGTGCGAAGCTCTAGCTGCAGTTGCGAATTTTGACCCTGTTTTGACGCCTGATTGATGAACCAATAGGAAAGCTTTATCCGGACCAATCAGATTACGGGGTTTGTTTAACCAATCAGAACAATGGGTGGGTCTCTGCAGCTCAGAGTACTGGGCGTGTCGAAAGGTGTGGGCGTGTCGAAAGTGTGGCCGCCATTTTGGAGTCAGCCACCATGCGCCCCCGGTGGATTAATTTACACAGAGGAAGGAGTTTAATAAAACAATAATATTCATAACTCTACCAATTTTTTACCTGATTTACACATTACAAATACGTGCTTTCATGCTGAAATACTTTATATTATGTTCTAATTATATGAATTAATTTTATATTTATGTACATAGATGCACACACACACACACACACACACACACACACATATATATATATATATATATTAATAAATTAATTAATTTATGTACTAATTAATATGCTATACCATATGTCTGTCTTTGATAAAGAGCATAATGTAAAGTATTTCAGCATGAAAGCACATATTTGTAATGTGTGACAGCGTCCTGTATCATTACTACATCTCTGCTGTTTGTAACAAACCAAACCGTGTGTAAATTGGTAGAGTTGTGAATATTATCGGTTTATTAAACTCCTTCCTCAGTGTAAATTGATCCACTGGGGGGCGCATGGTGGCGGACTCCAAAATGGCGGCCACGTGGAACGTCAGCTCCAATAGACCAATAGACGACCACCTTTCGACATGCCCAGTACTCTGAGCTGCAGAGACCCACCCATTGTTCTGATTGGTTAAACAAACCCCGTAATCTGATTGGTCCAGATAAAGCTTTCCTATTGGTTCATCAATCAGGCGTCAAAACAGGGTCAAAATTCGCAACTGCAGCTAGAGCTTCGCACCCGCAGCAGAGAAGGTGAATGAGAGGATTTTTAGCTCCACAGTGAAAAACACCCACTGTCACATTTACAACCTCACAAATTCAATGTGATTTTTGGTCTGACCCAGCTTAAGCCATTTGAGCAGTACTGATTCACACATTCAAGAGATTGGATTTACAAATTAAAAAATATATATTTATATATAATTAAAATATTTTTTCGCATTTGTACATTTGAATTATTATTAATATTACTTTCTGTTTCAAGTTTGCACATTCCAGTTAATTTGTGGATTTGGATTTTCGTGCATGCAGTTGTTTAAACGCAGTTACAAGTTTCAGTACATTTGTGACTTCTGTTTTACAAACTCAAAATCTTTATGACCCTTTTTTGACTCCATAGTAAGGAGCAGTAAAGTCACTCTGCTGAAGTACAGAGTTATACAGGAGTTTCAGTGAAGTTTCTCCAGCACCGAGACTGGAGCAGTACTAGCATTAGCCGCTAACCGCACTAAGTGCTAGCTCTTTCACCGTTCAGAGGCGAGTTTTATCTGTCTGAAGCCTTCTGTTAACCTAGGCTAGCACTGCTGGAGCAGCATTAGCATTAGCCACTAACAGCATTAAGCGCATGCTCTTTCAGCGTTCAGAGGTGAGTATATCGGACTGTAGTTTTAAAACAAGCTGCGTGGGACAACTGCTAGCTAATATCGCCCTGGCTTACCGAAATACTCAGGGTTTCTCACTGTAGCACTGTCTGGCCAGCCTTAGTAAAAAAAAACCTGGAAATCAAAGCATACCATGAATAAACGGAAGCGCTTTACTCACCCAAATTAAAACAGTTTTCAGCAGAGAAATCTGTGTAGATTAACATCCAGTGCTCAAGCTCAATTGACTTTAAAATAATTCATTTTTTAAGGAATACAGTTTTGTTTGCTAATTTCAGCTTTATTTAACTTACTTAACTTAACCCACTGCGCTGTTAAAAGGGAATGTTTAAAGGGAATGATGAGCAATTGACACACTGATTGGTTTAGATAGATAGATAGATAGATAGATAGATAGATAGATAGATAGATAGATAGATAGATAGATAGATAGATAGATAGATAGATAGATAGATAGATAGATAGATAGATAGATAGATAGATAGATACTTTATTGATCCCCGAGGGGAAATTCTAGAATTCTATTTCACGTTATACCAAAAATGAACCACAACTATGATTAATTAAGAGAATTAGTACATGTCTTTTGCACTAGCCTATGTTTCGAGCTGCACAAGGTGTACTTTTCCCATCGTTACGATAGCGAAGACTCACTGACATGTCCCCTAAATCAAGCTGATTGATTCACGGTTGACAGCTCGCCTATAGATATGACTAAAATAGGGCTCTTAGTCTTTGTAGGACCCTAAAGGAATTTTGTAGTTTGTGGCACCAGCACTAACATTAAAAGAACATTCTTTAGTAGCTTTTTACAAGAATTGGCATTTCTTGCTCCTTGGCTTCCTGTTTAGACAGGAAATAGAATTGACATTTTTTTATATAGAAGTCACCCTTTTACAAAGAACATGCTATGGCTGATTCTTTTAAATGTGTGCTTCAAAAAGTTTGTATTTGTAATCATTTTATCTGATTAGTTGATTAGTTTAAGCCTTTGATTAAATACATTTTCCCACCTCAGACATGATCAAAATCTGACTAAAATAGTGTAAAATAGTTTTATCTAATAATATTTGATCTAAAATTATACACTAACATTAAGATTTATGCTTTTATATTAATCACCTATTGGTACTATTTTCAGTTTTAGCTTTATTATTATTGTATATTTTATCTAAAATGATGCATTAACATTAAGATTTAGGCTTTTATATTAATCACCTTGTACTATCAAAGACCAGCTTAGATCTCCTGACACCAGATGAATTGTTCACACTTAAGACACTTAAAAAACATTTTAAAAGTTACTTTTATGATATGAAAACTATTAAAAAAAAGTCTTTGGGGTGAATCTGAGTGAATATTTGTACAAATGCAGCCAAAATGATCACTGATGACTGTGCTATGCTGCTCTGGGAATCCTGGGAAAGAGGACAGCCTGAAGCATTTTGTGCATTTTGTACCTAAAAACGTTTAACTACCTAGAAAAGTTCATGTTATATTTAACCCTGATGTTAGTTTTTAGGATGCTTTTCCTTAATATCCACTTTGGAGCCCATTTTTTTATGTTTAGTATTTTATAATCTGTATTTTTTTTTTTTATGTGGTTTGGTCAGTCAGATATGCTTTACCGACCAATTTTTTGTATTTTTTTATTAATTTATTTGTTTTTACAACAGGTGTTTTTGTGTTTTGAGTGGTGGGATTCAAACCTCTGAACCTTCAGGGCAAAAAACCAAGAGCCTGAGGCCAAAGCCACAGTCTGCATCACCACCGAGCCGCCACAGTCAGCGGGCTCATCGCTCACGGGCATGACGGCAGATGCTAACTGTGAGCAATGCTAAAGAGAGCGTGTGCGTGTGTGTGTGTGTGTGTGTGAGTGAATACACTCGTCGTCAAAGAAATAGTTGGAAAATATATATATATATATATATTTTTTAAGTTGCACCCAAAAAAAGGTATTTGCAAGGCAAGGCAAGTTTATTTATATAGCACCTTTCATACACAACAGTCATTTAAAGTGCTTTACAAATTAGAAAATACAAAGAGAAGTCAAATATATATAACAAAAACATCTAAAAATAAAAATGGAAATAAAAGAACAAAAGAAGAATAAAGCATCTATAAAACATGATTCAAACATGATTAAAACAAAGATAAGTCAAATTAAAAACATGTAAAAGAATAATTGTAGTTAAACAGAACAATGTTAAAAGAAAATAAAAAAAGAAAAGTAAATACAAGACACACTAATTAAAATAATGTTCAGGTAATGAAAAATTAAGAACAAAATATTGGATTGCAATGCTATCCTAAAGGAAGATAAAAAAATATATAAAAGTTACCAGGAACAGTAAATTATTATAAATTTAGACTGATATGAGAAACTCCTACAAAAATAGCGTGGAATGCACCCAAAACATCTAGCCAACCTCATTAAAATGTCTTCTAGAACATTAAAAAACACAACAATGGCAATATACTAATAAATGTCTCTTCTTTCTAACTAAATACAAATCCAAATATACAAATATATATACATTTTCTGGTGGCAGGGATGACAGATTTTTTTTTTTTTTGCATTTTTTTTTTGCACATTTTGGGCAGAAAATGTTATATACTGGCATAACAGCAATAATTTAACAGAATTTCCATTCCTTTTTTTTTACTCTGTATGTATTTTCTCACAAAAGTCTTTTCTTAATAAATTTGATGACTGTATTTGTGAATTTCAGAATGGCGTTTAGTCTCTGATTAATGGCTGATTTTGAGACTTTCAGTACTTGAAGCACACATTAGATCTCGCTCCCATGCCTTAATAAGATGTAGCCACGCATTTTTTTTTTAAATGATGTCAACTTAGTAGCTCTTCAATGAAGTGCTGAAATGCTTTGGTTATTTTTTGTATTTCTAATAAATTGGAAATTTCTTTTTAACCCTTTTAACTTTAATAGACAGTTCTGTAATTTTAATTTTAAAACTTTACAAAGTATTTTAGCTACTCAAGTTTTATAGTTCTGTTTTAGTCTGTTGGATTTTCTCTTGAAGTATATATATCAGTGTTAGATATAGAAACAACAACACATACATTCTGTGCCCAGAAATTGAAAAAGTAACAGCGAGAAAATTCACGTTTCATGAGACGGCAATGTGTCCCCAGACTTTTGGCAGGCCGGGTCTGGCTGTTTCCTCTGCTGAGAAGCATTGGACACGTCCAGGTAGCTGCACCGTTAACATAGCAATCCGCCAAAGTCAGAGCACACCTGGCTCTTAAAGGGAATGATGAGGAAGACACACACTGATTGGTTTATTTTACGTTCCGCCCAAACTTAACCACACCTATGATTAATAAAGATAATTAGTACACACCTTTTGTGTGTTTCGAGGCATGCAAGGTGTACTTTTCCCGTCGTTGCGATAGCAAAGACACACTGACACTCCCTAAATCAAGCTGCAAGATGCAAGAAGGCTATGTTTATTCCTCTGTGTGTGTTCTTGAACAAAAGTCTTTCCTTAATAAAATTGATGGCTAATTGTATTTGTGAATTTCAGAGGGACTTTCAGCCTCTGATTATTGGCTGATTATTTGAAGTTCAGTACTTCAGAAGTGTTTTCATTGGTTGTTTTGTGATCATGTACGTTTTTTTTTAAGCTGGGATGTTATTAACTTTTGTATTTTAACCCTGATGAAGTTCTAAAATGCTTTGGGTATTTTTTTGTATTTCTAATAAATTGGAAATTCTTCAGTCAACAGTTTTCTATTTTTAACCTTTCTAACATTTTTGTAGTTCAAATTTAAAAACTTTGCAAAGTATTTTAGCTACTGTCAAGTTTTAAAGTCTGTTTTAGTTCGATTTCGAACAAAAAAAACAAAAAAACAGCCATTCTGGGTCAAGAAATTGAAAAGTAACGGCAAGAAAATTCCCGTTTCACGAGACGGCAATGTGTCCCCGGACTTTTGGAAGGCGGATTCTGAACCCACAACCTGACCATTTGTTAATAGTTGGCGCTGAGAGCGCAGGAGTAATTCAGAAGGATTTAGTGAGCCAGTCACAGTGTGTATGATCCCTCACTCTATATTTCTTTATGTATTCAGCCTGCAGTTCATATTCTGTCAGAATAGCAGTGAGTCCTGAGGAATGGACGCTCGGTAAAGAGTGGCGGTATTTATCACGCCGCAGCAGCCGTACCTCAATGCCGGCAGAACCCAGAGGCTTCGGCTGTAAAAGCAAAGCAAAATGTGTGCGTCCCTTTACAGCGTCCGTGCCCTTGTGAGCGCGACACTCAGTTCCAAATGGCTCCGCCGGGACCGGCGCTGTAATTGCAATCTTTCACTTTAGGCAAAAAGTGTCCGGAAAATTGTACAGTAATAATAATAATTAAAGCTCCCAGTAGTAATGCATTATCCATACATTGGTTATTATGATAAAGTGGCGTACGTAATAAAAAAACTGCGAGACAAAAAAAAAACACTAAAGGAGAAAGACAAAGTCTTCTGTTTGACCCGAAACGACACCCATTCATCACATGGCCTCGTCCTGAACACACACACACACACACACCCAGGGAGAGAGAGATGGGAGGGAAAATCCATGCACTGTATTTAAAAGTTGAATTTTACCAATATATATTAGCCTACACTTTTCTGTAGAGTGCACAATGACTTTACCCAGGGTTAGTTCAACACCTTTAGTGCTATATTAACTAATCACACAGTGTGTGTTAAATAATGTAATACTAATGGTGTGGATTTAACACTTGCAGATTGTGTAACAGTATGGTGATATACAGTAGGAGAAAATCTGATTTTTTTAAAGAAAACCCAAGAAAAACTGATGACTGTTCAGTGCTAAATTATTTAATGAGTGACGAAAGATACACGAATACATAAAACATGGGTGAGTACACACATCATGTATTGACGTTCATTCTGATATACCATATTAATTAACAGTAGTATCACAGGTGGTCTGGTTTGTTTGCAATATAAAAACACAGTGTTTTATACTTAAAACCACCACAAGCGGTTCTGGCCAATTCCCATAGTATACTCAGCAAACAGAGTGTTGTCACAAGTGGTTTGGGCTTATTCCTATATTATACTTGTTAACTGGGGTGTTGGAATAAGTGGCTCAGGCTGATTCCCATAATATACTCAGCAAGCCAAGCGGGGTGTTGGAACAAATGGCTCAGGCCTATTCCCGTATTTTCTTGGCAACCGGGATGTTGATGATTTTTTAGATATTATGCTCTGCAACCAGGGTATTGTTACAAGTGGGCCAATTCTTTTATTATATCTGGCAACCGGGATTTTGTCACAAGTAGCTCAGGCAGATTCCCATATTATACTCAGCAACCGGGGAGTTAATACAAGTGGCTCAGGCCGATTCAATTGTTATACTCAGCAACCGGGGCGTTGGAACAAGCGACTCGAGCCGATTCCTTTATTTTACCTGGCAACCGGGATATAGATACATGTGGCTCAGACTGATTTCTATATTATACTTGGTAACCGGACTGTTGGAACAAACAGCTCAGGACGATTTCCATATTACAGTATAATCGGCAACTGAGGGGTTGGAACAGCGACTCTGGCCAATTCCCATATTATACTCAGCAACCAGGGTGTTGGAACAAGTGGCTCAGGCTGATTCCCATATTACACTCAGCAACCGGGGTGTTGTCACAAGCAGTCAGGCTGAATCCCATATTATGCTCAGTAACCAGTGTTACGTCCCTTTAGTTTTGGAGATCTGTTTCTCTTTCTGTTCTCAGGTCGGCTGCTTTGGTGATTGGCTGCTCTGTTGGCAATTAGCTGTTTGTTGCCCCGCCCATGCTCGCATTCTATTGGCTGGATCTACTGGCGGGAGATTTGAAAAACCTCTTTGTCTGAGAGTCCAGGGAGCTGCACCTTTTTCCTTGTCTGAGCCGACATGTGCTGCTCCAGTGAAGGCCCACCAGCACAGACCAAACCTGTTTGTATTGTTTTGTTTGTTTGCTTATTGTTATGTTAAGTTTTTAGGATTCGTAGGGGTGACCTGCCTTTTTTGTTAATACCTTTTGTCTCTGTTTTTTGAAGAGAGTAGGCAGGGTAGTTTGTTTGTATTTTATTTTCTTTTTTACAGGGTAAGTTAAATGTTTTCATTCTGTTTAGATGATTTTGTTTGTTGTTTTGGCCTGGGGTCACCCTGAAGTTATTGAATCCTGTCTTTTTGTGTCCCTTAAGTTTTGAAGCTGCAAAATGGTCAAATGTGTAATTTAAGAGCAAAATAAAATGTAACTTAATTATTTTGAGTTGTTTTTGCTTGGTCTGATGCTGAGTGGGCACTCACTTGAAACCTTTATTGCGTCCTACCCCTAGGGGACGTAATAAATGGGGGCTCGTCCGTCGCTTTTTCTGGTGTAATGTGGGTCCCTTGCTGGTAAGTGAATTTTGATTCTTTCTGATTGGCGGTTTTTTCTTCTGGTGGGAGGATTTTAAGTATGTTAGTGGTTAGATGTTATGGATTTCGTCAGAATCCTTTTTGGAGGCTTTATGTAGTTGCCGTAGGTCTGATTTATTGTTGATTGCAGATTTTTATGATATTCCTGTGTCCAAATCAGCTACTAAACAGGCAATAATGGAAGTAGTGCAGGAGGGATTGGTTTCTGCTGGGATTTTGCCTTCTGAAGTTGTTGGTTCAGAGCCAGTGTTAGATACAGCCAGTCTTGGTTCATCTAAATTTCCTGGTCAAGCTCCTGTTTTACATACTTTTATTGGCTTAGGTAATGAAGGTTTAAGTTAGCTGTTAGATTGAAAAAGTTTGACCTACAAGTTAAACTCCAGGAGCATAAATCAGCTCCTATGTGTTAGGCAGTATGAAATGGAGAGTGGAGATGCACATGGAGCTGGAGTTGCCTCTCCTGCTCCCTGTGTAGCTTTGTCTCCACCTATACCACCCTCTGTAGTCTTAGCAAATACTACTGTTGCCTCACCTGTGTTACCTTCAGTAGAAACTTCAAGTTTTATATTATTAAGCAGCTTATTTTGGTTCCCACAATCACAGAATCTGAAGTGGATTCGTATTGTGATGCTTTGAGCGCATAGCTAGTGCTTTGAGTGGGCCAAAGGAGGTTTGGCCACTCTTGCTGCAGTGCAGATTGACTGGGAGAGCTCAAGAAGTCTGTTCTGCATTGTCTCTTGAGGATAGTTTGTATAGTGTTTGCATTTAAAAATTGCCAATCAGATCTTTACAGAGTTTGCTCGTGAAAAAGCAAACCCTTTTGATAACTGGATTCAGTCCAGCAAGGTGACAAATTTTGAGCAGCTTGGTGAACTCGTTTTATTGGAGGATTTAAAAAAATGTGTTGCTGAACAAAATTGTGACTTATTTGGATGAACTAAGATTTCCTCTGTAGCATAGGCTGTGGTGTGTAGTGATTAATTCGTTTTTACACATAGGGGAAACTTTGTTTTGCCTCCCAGGTAAAAATTTAGTCCGGAGAAAAGTGTACCCAAATTTAGAACCGCTAATATGTCTCCTCATTCTGAAAGTCGGGAATGTTACTTCAAAAGCAATTGGTTTTGTTCAGGTTACTTGTGATTCTCTGCCAGATAGACAGGCCCTTGATTCAGCGTATGAGTCTTTTAAGCATGTAATTTTGGATTGTGTAAACCAGTTGTCGCTAATAAAATCAGTTCTAATCTTGTAAAATGCATTTTAAAGCACAAGCAGTATTCTAGTCATGTTTATTTTTCCGTATCACTTGCAGACATTTGAAAGAGTACATTTTGTTTTTTTGTTTGTTTAGGTTAGGTTTGTAACTAAGTTGTTTATTTGTAGCCTTGCCAGTACCTAGACTTAGCTGTTCAACCATTATTTTTTTAACTTTGTTGTGTAAAGGAATTTCCTTTTCACAGCAAGGTACTTCATTCGTTTTTGCTGTTTGAGCCAGAGAATAATTGTTAGGGCACTGAACGCCTTCATTGCAGTGGTAATGGGGCGGGAGTTGAGTAGGATCTTGCTTCTGGGGAAGAGGATCTGAGTTTGAGTAGGATCTTGCTTCTGAGGAAGGGGATCTGAGTTTGAGTAGGATCTTGCTTCTGAGGAAGGGGATCTGAGTTCATACAGTCTTTTCACATTTGAGGATGTGGTTTGGCTGTTTGGATTTTTAGTTTGTCAATCTCAACATTGCAGTGGTGATGTGGTAGGATTTTCAGTTAGGTTGTGATATTTGGACTAGTGTTTTTGTTTGTTTTAGATGTACATGTTGAGTTCCTAGTTTGTATATTTGTGTTGTGCTAATTTTCTTTGGAGATTTCTGTTTGATTTCTAAGCTCATTGATTTGAATGTTAATATGCAAGTGATTTAATTTTCATTGTTTTCATTGTTTCATTGTCTGTTTTTAAGATGTTTCTTTGGAAATCATCATAGGTTCTTTCATAAACTTGGACATTTATTATTTGTCTAATTTCTTTGTGCCAAAGCCTCCTTGTGGTTTGTTTCTGCACTGATTATTGAAAACTCAATGCTATTACCAAACCAGATTCTTTTTCTCTGCCTTGTATGGAGGACTGTGTTGCCACAAGATTCATTGTGTGGCTAAAGTTTGTTTTTGTCAGCCCAGACAGTTTTCTGCAGTACACAGTAACGTCCTTTGGGCTTCGAAATGCTCCAGCCACGTTCCAACGTCGAGTCAGGTGCTGATGGGGGTTTCAGATTTTGAGGTATGTCTGGATGATATTGTCCTTCATTCATCAAGCTGGGAGGATCATCTGAAGACACTTCTCATTGTGTTTGATAGACAGCATCAAGCCTCTCTGACCCTAAACCTGGTGCAGGCCATTTGGGATTTTCCTGTGCCATGCACCATGCAAGACCTTGAAAGGGTCTTTGGTGTACTAACATGGCTTTTGCAGAAACTTTTCTGATTTTTTATTCTCTGACAAATGACTTCGATCCTTCTATGAATTTGTGGTCCATGTCCTGTCAAATTGCATTCAACTCTAAAAATGTTTCTGTAATGTTCCTGTGCTTTCTGCTCCAGATTTCTCATGTCCTTTTGAAGTTAAAGTGGATGCCGGTGTGACTGGAGCTGGTGCTGTCCTTCTACATTTGTGCGGTATTGATCATCCAGTCTGCTATTCAAGAAAAATTCTCCGGCATTACGAGATGGACGTTAATGTAGAATCACATAGTATGTTGATTTTGGTGGTGGGGGTGTTACGTCCCTTTAGTTTTGGAGATCTGTTTCTCTTTCTGTTCTCAGGTCGGCTGCTTTGGTGATTGGCTGCTCTGTTGGCAATTAGCTGTTTGTTGCCCCGCCCATGCTCGCATTCTATTGGCTGGATCTACTGGCGGGAGATTTGAAAAACCTCTTTGTCTGAGAGTCCAGGGAGCTGCACCTTTTTCCTTGTCTGAGCCGACATGTGCTGCTCCAGTGAAGGCCCACCAGCACAGACCAAACCTGTTTGTATTGTTTTGTTTGTTTGCTTATTGTTATGTTAAGTTTTTAGGATTCGTAGGGGTGACCTGCCTTTTTTGTTAATACCTTTTGTCTCTGTTTTTTGAAGAGAGTAGGCAGGGTAGTTTGTTTGTATTTTATTTTCTTTTTTACAGGGTAAGTTAAATGTTTTCATTCTGTTTAGATGATTTTGTTTGTTGTTTTGGCCTGGGGTCACCCTGAAGTTATTGAATCCTGTCTTTTTGTGTCCCTTAAGTTTTGAAGCTGCAAAATGGTCAAATGTGTAATTTAAGAGCAAAATAAAATGTAACTTAATTATTTTGAGTTGTTTTTGCTTGGTCTGATGCTGAGTGGGCACTCACTTGAAACCTTTATTGCGTCCTACCCCTAGGGGACGTAATACCAGGGTGTTAGAACAAGCTGCTCGGGCTGATTTCCATATTATACTCAGCATCCGGGGTGTTAGCATATGCATGCATGCTTGAATTGAGCATTTTCCCCCAAAATAAGCCCAAGTTTCAAACTCAGAATTGGATTACTACCCTTGCGCTGTCCAGGCTAATGGCTTCTATGACACATTCTGGATAAAAATGCAATCAAATGCAATCAAATCCTCAGAGCAATGCCCAGAAAGAAAGGAAAAAAATTCTAGTCTTTCCTGGACAGTAGAGACGTTTACTCCAAACAAAAGCAGGATAAACTCTTTTTAATACCCCTGATTTCCCCTCAGAAACACAAAGCACAGAGAATGGGCAGTAAGCCCAGTATTTTAGTCTATATAGTGTAAGCCAGTGTCACTGCGAGGTTCAGAGCGGGTCCACCAGCCAATAACATCCAGCCCAGAGCGGCCGTGTGGACGCAAACTGGCCAGTGATGAAGGGCTACAGGAAGCCTAACACAAGCTGTGCATCAGCAGACCGGCTGCAGGCGGTCTCTTTATTGGAGAAACTGGTGAAGGTGGGGAAGGGGGTGGGCTTTAATAAAGTGACCAGTGGCCGGAACCTTTTTAATCTCCTGTTGCACAATAAACAACAGTTCCTGTTGCCCTCTTTTAACCCCCCCACACTTCTACTTCTACCTGAGACATCACTTCATTGCAGTAACAACACTCTTCTTGAGTACAGCCTTGGGCTACTTTACCCACTTCTGGCGATACACCATTTACCAACTGTGGCTGTAAGACTGAGTAGTGACGGTTTACTCGCAAAAAGCACTTTAACCCTTAGAACCCTACGGACGGATTTTCCGTCCAAAATTGCACCTTGTTTTCTCAGCTTAATTACTCAGGAATCCCTTCACACATAAACATAATCCATATATGGTTAGAACGGGCGGAACTTCCTCTTTCTAAAAATAGTAATGACATTCCAGTGCGGTAAAGCATCTATAAGAAACCCATTAAGAAAACACCTAAAAAGTGAGATCTCCTTCCCCAACCAATATTATTTACCTTTAGTGCTTCAAACATATTTATATGATGTTTCAAACCAAATAATATCAGTAAATGACTCAAAAGTGTCCACAGAAAAACCTGCTTTACTCAAACTAAAGCTAGGTATGGTGTGCGCACTACTTTATATAATTTTTATTTTACTATATTCTATAAACTATGGACAACATTTCTCCCAAATTCCAAATAAAAACATTTATTTGCTAAAACATAACAAATGGCAACAAAACAAACAAAAAAATGATACAGAGATTTCAGACCTCAAATAATGCAAAGAAAACAAGTTCATATTCATAAAGTTTTAAGAGTTCAGAAATCAATATTTGGTGGAATAACCCTGTTTTTTAATCACAGTTTTCATGCATCATGGCATCATGTTCTCCTCCATCAGTCTTACACACTGCTTTTTGATAACTTAATGCCTTTACTCCTGGTGCAAAAATTTAAGCAGTTCAGCTTGGTTTAATGGCTTGTGATCATCCATCTTCCTCTTGATTATATTCCAGAGGTTTTCAATTTGGTAAAATCAGAGATGACAAATATAATATTTAATATATTCCTTTCAATAAACACATGAGCTGCATCTCTATAGCTTACCACCCACTAATGCTACAAATACAGATCTACAGTAACATAAAACTACTACAATTTGTCTGGGTAGTATAAGGAGGTAGTTGTGTGAAAATGTGAAAATAAGTACTCCAGTAAAATATAGATAACCAACATTTCTACTTAAGTAAGATAACAAAGAACTTGTACGTAGTAGTTACTCAACAGCTCTGCTGCTGTATCTAATCCACTTGTAAGACACAGTAAAACACACACTAGACATGAGGATGTGTTCAAAATGTTAGACTTGATGTTTATTTTCAGCAAAGAAAAAAAAGAATGAAATGCATTAAAAATGTCAGATATAGACGTGATAATAAAAAAAACAGATAGATCTGACAGTGAAAAATGCCGCTGCTACTGTAGAGCTTATTTACATAACTGTTTGTTTTATTCTCAGCTTCTGATCTGTCAGGTCGTCTGTGATTGGTTGTTTGGCTCCCTGTCGAGTCCAAAAGCTAAAGGAAGTGGCGCGCATCTCGCTCACAGCAAGTAAAGACAATAGCAACAGCAACGGCGGAGGCGGAGGAGGCGGCAACAGAAAAATAGTTATTTTAATTAAAGCGCCAGCATGTTCCAGTCTGTTGACTTTTCGCCTCATTTTTTAAGCAGCCATATCAATCAACAGATGCACACATTTACATAGTTAAATTCTTCTAAACCAATCAGTGTGTCACTTGCTTATCATTCCCTTTAAGAGGCAGGTGAGCTCTGACTTTGGCGCATTCATATCTTAACAGTGCAGCGCTTTTTTGTGCATCTCAGCAGAGGAAACTGACCTGTGCGTTTCTTGTTTACGCTTCAGCATGTTTATGCATAGCTAAGATAGGATTAGACGGCTGACTGTTGACTGTTGTCAGGGTTTTAATCAGTCAGTGGTGCACCAGGGTTATTTCACCAAATGTTAATTTTTTGAACTCTTAAAACTTAATGAATATCTACTTGTTTTCTTCACATTATTTGAGGTTATTTAGCCATTTCTCATTTTCTGCAAATAAATGGTCTAAATGACAATATTTAGCAACTATGTTCATTTTACTCAAACATATATCTATAAATAGCAAAATCAGAAAAACTGATTCAGAAACTGTAGCTCTTATGTACATAACTCATAACTTGTTTTATTCTCAGCTTCTGATCTGTCAGGTCGTCTGTGATTGGTTGTTTGGCTCCCTGTCGAGTCCAAAATCTAAAGGAAGTGGCGCGCATCTTGCTCACAGCAAGTAAAGACAATAATGACAGCGACGGCGGAGGAGGCGGCAACAGAAAAATAGTTATTTTAATTAAAGCGCCAGCATGTTCCAGTCTGTTGACTTTTCGCCTCATTTTTTAAGCAGCCGTATCATCAATCAACAGGTGTACACATTTACATAATTAGGCTCAAACATTCTGGCAATCTCTCGCTCCCCCCAATCACAGAGCTAATGCCTTCCATTTACAAATAACAGCCCGGATTCAGATTCAGTGCTCGGTACGATTCACCAGCGCGCATATTAATTCCTGGAGGTCTGCTGTACTGCTGTTTGGCAGCGCCGTTCACACACGATTATAAACCGGGTGAAAGTCTTTGATTACTGGAAAATTGTTCTATTGTACCTGTATTGTATCTATTTATCCGAGGAGGGAACCTGGCTCAGGTCCCGCTGGCATTAACTCTTTAATATCCACATTAAATGAAAAACAATTCATTAATTTTTCATTTTTGTCAGGGTTTTAATCAGTCAGTGGCGTTTCTATCGCTAAAACAGAAACATGGCAGAAATTGACCTGAACACATGTCATGTCTGGTGCTGTAGGCACTCCTGTTTCTCCTACAGCCAGCTCTAATGGAGGTTTTCAGTCTAACAACTACATTACCCAGAATGCACCACCCACTGACATCACACACACCCCCCCTCACGTGACATCTCACCTGCTTCCTCCAGGAAGCCCGGAGTACTGATTACATGCTGTATAAAAGGACACTGCACGCACACACCTGTGCCGCGTATTGTTTGGTTTATCCACTTTACAAAGCGTTACTCATTCTATTGTTGTTTTTTCTCGTGTATGACCTTTGCCTGTACCTCTGATTTTGGATTCACCATGTATAATCTGGACTGTCTATTGTTTCTCCCCTTTTGGATTCTCTCAACTGCTGGCTTTCCTCGTGTATGAACTCTGGACGGTCTCCCGTTTATGGTATGGTTTTGTCTGTGTGGCTTCTGTTAACCGGTGCTCTACTATTTTTCCAAACAACTACTCCCTTTCTACATTCTGTTTTAATAAACAACCATTTTAGCCATATCTGCGAGTGTCTGTATTCTGTGCACACCATGACAACACACCTCACTTCCAGACCACGACACCCATCAGTGTAGACTTGTTCCTAAATTCCAACGCTTTTAGTGGCTCTGGTGGAAGGTGTGAAAATAGACTGGTGACAGGGTGTAAGATAGCAATGAGCATCCTGATGCGCCTTGCACAGGGTGTACGATAGGGCTCAATTAGTGCAATCAAAATTCAAAAACTACATTACTCGCTTTAAAATTAAAACTTGGCTCTTGTATTTTTTTTTTAGGGCTAAAAAAAAAAAAGATTAGTGTGATGAAAACCTCTATTAAATGTGTTAAATGAAATAACACATGTGGCTAAAATAAGACCAAATTATGTCACGTATTTGCCACATTCCCTTTCCATCTCTGTGTACAATGTGCTTATTCTGTGTTCATTTGTAGCGCCGCCCCCTCGTTACCTGTCTTCAGGTGTTTCCTGTTTTCTGTCTCCTTCTGTGTGTATAAAGAGTTCCCTTCGTTCCTGTCTCACTCGTCCGTGGTTGTCCCTTTTTTTTTTTTACGCCGGTCAGGTTTCATGTTTCCTTTGTTATGGTTTATGCCTTTCTTTTGTTTCATTGGTTTGTTTGCTTGTTTGTTTACTTTCTGTAATAAATAATAACTCGCATTTGCGTGCGCCTCCATGTCTCCTTCCTGCTGCACCACATTCCTGACACATTAACTATAAATACAAAATAGTAATGATTTTTGCATGCAGGTGGAAAAAATATGCCTTGCTCAGCTCGAAACGCGCAAAAGGCATGAACTAATTCTCTTAATTAATCACGATGGGTGTATTTGGGGAGTAACTAAGGTGAAAATAAGCAGGTGAGCTCTGACTTTGGCGCGTTTGTATCTTAACAGTGTGGCGCTTTTGTGCGTCTCAGCAGAGGAAACTGATCTGCTCGTTCACGCTGTGAAGATACACCAGCAGCTCATTTAAGAGAACAGCAATGCTATTTAATTCTTTATTCTGTTTATTGTTGAGTTAAAAGCTGGGTTTATGTGTAACAAGGGGGGGTCCTGCATGGCTAAGATAGGATTGGATGGCTGACTGGTGACTGTTGTCAGGGTTTTAATCAGTCAGTGGAGCTCCTGTTTTTAACATCACCAAAATATATAGAAACACATCAGAAATTTACCTGAACCCACCTCACTTTCAGACCACCACGCCCATCAGAGTAGATTTATTCCTAAACTCAGACGCTATTTTTAACAGCACTGGCGCAAGGCATGAAATAGACTGTTGATGGGGTGTAATTGTTGCTTTTGACCAAAGGCCCTAATAAAGAAACTGCCACTGCTTCTATGATTTACAGCTCTAGAAACAAATAAGAAACCACTTAAAAATGATGATTTTCTTTGATTTTACCAAATTGAAAACGAAGAAGATGAATGATCACAAGCCATTAAAACCAAGCTGAACTGCTTGAATTTTTGCACTAGGAATAAAGACATAAAGTTATCCAAAAGCAGTGCGTAAGACTGGTGGAGGAGAACAACATGCCAAGATGCATGAAAAAAACTGTGATTAAAAACAAACAGGGTTATTCCATCAAATATTGATTTCTGAACTCTGAACTTAAAACTTTTTTGCATTATTTGAGGTCTGAATGTTCTGCATCTTTTTTGTTATTTCTGCCATTTCTCATTTTCTGCAAATAAATTCTCTAAATGACAATATTTTTATTTGGAATTTGGGAGAAATGTTGTCTGTAGTTTATAGAATAAAACAACAATGTTCATTTTACTCAAACATAAACCTATAAATAGCAAAATCAGAGAAACAGATTCAGAAACTGAAGTGCCTTCTTATTTTTCTGGAGTATACATACATTGTACCCTGTAAGAACTAAAATATATAACGTACAACAGTACATATAATTTCCTGTGGATCTGTTATGACTGAAGGAATCAGTGATCTCGTCATGGTGGGATAACAACAGGTTACGCAGTTGTATTGCACCTTGGGAATACGCCACCTGGGCTTTAATCCCATATCATCACTCTCTGAATGCTCCGAAGCTCAGAGCCGGTGGGTTGATGTATTCGCGCATCAGCATGCGACGGACGGCCGGCGCTAAAAACGCGTACATCGGGCTGCGGTACAGCACCTGGACGCTTTGATGGCTCTGCACAGATGTCGTCTACGTGCAGCAGAACTGTGGGTAAAATCCCCCGGGGGGCTTCTCCAGCGTAATCCCCCGAGAACAGCGCTGGCCTGGGGGAGAGCCGTCCACACAGCAGCCCGAATATTCCCAGCCTCATTCTGCCCTTTCTCTCTTTCTTTCTTTCTCTCTTTCTCCCTCTCTCTCTCACAACACTTTGAGATCAAATTGCATGCTGCTGTTACATGATTTCATCTCACAAGTGTTGTAAAAGTGTATTTCTCTCTCTTTCTCTCTCTAACTCTCCCTCTTTCTCTTTTTCTTCCTGTCTCCCCTCTCTCTCTCTCACAAGTGTTGTAGAAGTATGTTTCTCTTTCTCTCTTTCTTCCCCCTCTCTGTCTCTTTCTCTCGTTTCCTCTCTTTCTCTCAAAAGTGTTGTAAAAATTTATTTCTTTCTCTCTTGCCCCCTTTCCACCTCTCTCTCTTTCTCTCAAAAGTGTTGTAGAAGTGTGTTTTTCTCTCTCTCTTTCTCTCTCTAATTCTCCCTTTCTCTTATTCTTTCTTCCTCTCTTTCAAGTGATGTAAAAGTGTATTTTTCTTTCTAACTCGCCCCCTTCTCTCTTTATTTCTTTCTCTTTCTTTCACAGTGTTCTTCAGTAGTGTTCTCTCTCTCTCTCTCTCTCTCTCTCTCTCTCTCTCTCAAGTGTTGTAGGAGTCTGTTTCTCTTTCTCTCTCTAATTCTTCTCTCTCTCTCTCTCTCTCTCAAGTTTTGTAGAAATGTGTTCTCTCTCTAACTCCCCCTCTTTCTATCTTTCCTTCCTCTCTTACAAATGTTATAAAAATTTATTTCTCTCTCTAATTCTCCCTCTTTCCATCTCTCTCTCACAAGTGTTGTAGAAGTGTGTTTCTCATTCTTTCTCTTCTCTCTTTCTCTCTCCCTCTTTCCATGTCTCTCTCTCACAAGTATTGTAAAAGTGTATTTCTCTCTCTTTCCCTCTTTTTCTTTCTTCCTCTCTCTTTCTTATAAAGGGGAGAGCCGTCAGCACAGCAGCCGGAATATTCCCAGCCTCATTCTGGAGGTGAGGATAGGATGGATATGATGGATTTCTGAGGATTTCTAGCATAAACCCAAAGTCAACACTGTCTATTAGGCATGAAACTCACTTTTCCTCGTCTGCAGGGAGTGATTGAGGTTTCATTTCAATTGAATTCAATTTAATATGGATATCTATAAAGCTCTTTTCCCGACGGGTGTTGTCACAAAGCAGCTTTACAGAGATCTGGGTCTGAGCCTGAGCCTTCTTTGGGCGAGACTCAAAGAGGACTCAGGAGGATGGATTCTCCTTCTGAGTCTTTACGAATATGCATTTGGAAGCAGGAAAAGTCCAGAGTGCTGATACCTGTTCCTCCAGTGTCCAGTTCAGTTCAATCAATGTGGAAGAAGGAGTGGAAGCTATCCGCTCCCTGTGCTGTGTGTACGGTAGCCTGATTGGTTCTGTTTGTAACATGACTGCTACGACTTATCGTTCAACTTCCATCAGTATATCCTAATAATGACACACTGTGGTAGGACTGGAGCAAGGGTACTGTTATAGGACTGTGTTTTGGAACATTTTAATTGGTCTCTTTATCATTAAATCCCTATACAATATAAATAACAACTGATTGATTCCCATTATGTCAAAACCTTGGTGGTAATGCCTTCTGTGTCATATTATCTGGAGAAATGTACTTCATTTTGCCTTCCTATGAGACCACTGGCCAATGTTCGACCTCATTCACAAGATAACACCTCACAGCGCATACTGGTGTGTCCGTTTCCGAGCTTTTCCCTGAGGTAACACTTTGAGATCAATTTACATGCTGCTGTCACATGATTGCTTCTAACAAGCGTTGTAAAAATGTGTTTCTGTTTCTCTCTCTTCCCCTCTTTTTTTCTTCCTTTCTCTTCCTCCTTCTCATTATCTTTATCTTCCTCTCTCTCTCTCTTCTCTCTCTCTCCCTCTCTGTAACTCTCCTTTTTCTTTCTCTCTCTCTCTCTCTCTCTCTCTCTCTCACCTATTTCTCTCTTTCTTCCTCTCTCTCTCAATTCAATTCAATTCAAAGTTGCTTTATTAGTATGACAATTATTCACATTCGTATTGCCAAAGCTGTGATCAACATTATTTCTAACAAAATAGAACATAAAACTGTACAGGTAAATTTAAACACACGTTTAAGTAAACAATTAAATTAATTATTATAAGAAAGAAAAAAAAGTGAATTATCATAAAGAGTAATACAGCTTGTAGTTCTGTACAGCTGTGTATGTCTCTCTCTCTCTCTCTCTCTCTCACCTATTTCTCTCTTCCTTCCTCTCTCTCTCTCTCTCTCTCTCACATAAATGTTGTAAAAGCGTAACTCTCCCTCTTTTTTCTCTTTCTTCATCTTTCTCTCTCTCTCTCTCTCTTTTTCACAAATGTTGTAGAAGTGTGTGTTCTCTCTCTATCTCTCCTTATTTCTCTCTCTTTCTTTCTCTCTCTTTCTCCCTCTCTCTCTCACAAGTGTGTGCTCACACCCCCCCCCCCCTCTCTCTCTCTCTCTCTTTCTCTCTCTCTCCCTGGAGAAGGCTTTGTAATGAGCTGCAGTGAAATGGTGTTAAAGCAGGAGGAAGTGTGTGGAGGTAAAGAGATGAAGGGCAGCGGCTCCTCGGCGGCCGAGTGGCCCCGGGGCCCCGGCCCTCACCCGGAGATCTAATGAAAGGAAATAGTGTGAATGAGTGGTGTGGTTTATTTTGGCTGGGGGGATGCAGGGGGCTGGTGTGGAACATGTGACACGTGTCTGAGAGCTCATGTAGGAGGCTGAGTGTTTCAGGATCAGACTGAAGGTTTGAGCGCTTGCTGTTTCAGATTTAGATACAGTACATAGAGCTCAGCTAATAAAGACTGCGGTGAGTGAAGCCGGAGATCCTGGCTGTGGGCTGGTTTACCATTTAAAGCTGATGTCTGTACGTTTTGGGATTTGCGGGATTTAGGGCCCTCTCTGGTGAGAATGGGTAATTACACCTAGCATTCAGAAGAATCATTTTAAACTGGGCGGGTGTGATGCGGTCTCCTTTCAGAGCGGAGGAATCCTATTTTAGGTTATGGTCAGTCAGAGAGAAAAAGAGAGAGAAAGAGAGAGAGCTCAGTCAGAATCTTTTTACTCCTTCGTTTCTTTGGTTTTACTATGAGTGAATGAGCTGCCGAGCTCTGAGTTTCCCCTTCTGAAGTCTCCATTGCTCCACCAGCCACTCGCGTTCAGTAAAACGGAGCCAGATCCTCTTTTAGAGGCTGTACGTGTGACGCATGACGTGGCCAGAAGATAAACTCACGCAAAAAGTGATCCAACACTCCAGGTTTTAGAATAAATATATATTATGCTTAGCAGGGATGATCATTCCAGCACACTGGTACCATTAAACACTATATTTTATCCATATTGTTCTCCACTCAGAAATGCTTCTGCTTTCAGTTTAGAAACTAAATAATACGGACTGCCAATTTAACAGTTTTAAGAGTTTTGAGTCCTATCTTACACCCTGCGTAAGACGCGATGTTCATTGTTATCTTACACCCCGCCAACAGTCTATTTTCACGCCTTCCATCTGCCTCGTTTAAATAGTAAAGACTATATCTACACCGATGGGCAAGCTGGTCTGGAAATGAGGTGTGTTCAGGTAAACGTACCTGACTGAATAAGCCAGAGCTCTGCTAAAGTCAGAGCACTTAATAATAATTATAAGTGCCTCTAACCCTGCGTTCACACTGGAAAGCGACAAAGCGACAGGCGACCATTCATTTCCTATGGCAGGGCGCGATTTGTCGCCGCAACCCGCGAGAGGCGACAAAGCGACAGAGCGACAAGCGACACGGAGATGAATTTTTCTCAACTCTATGCAAATGAGTTATGAAGCGGTGAAGCGACATTCTAACCCGATTGGCTCCTAGCTTTTCTTTGGACCAATCACAAACAAGGCGGTTCGACGTCCTCTGAATTTCTAGTTTCTTTCCCGGTTCTTTCTGTTGAACGGGGTGGACCCACATCAGTCTGTGGGAACGGCTGCGTTTCCAGCGCAGTTAAATCACAGAAACGCACAAGAGTCCAGCAAGTTTGGGAGTTATAGCTGGAGAATAAAGTGGCCAAGTGATTCCTTTTTTGTGCCTTTTTTCTTGTCGGAGGCTGGACCATGATAAACGCGGGCGTTGAGCTTGACACGCCCACAAGCGACAAACGCTGGGCGACACAAGCGACTCGTCGCATTCCAGTGTGAACGCAGGGTAAGGGCTGTGCAGTTACACATTAGCAACTTTGTGTTTAAAATTCTGTTATTACATAATTAATGTGTAACTACACAGTTATTAGAGACACTTATTATAATGTGGGACCAAATAGTTAAGCAATCATAGAACAACCATAAAAAAAACATAGTGCTATGTAAAATGTGTGTGAAAACTTGTGTAAATGGCTTCAAAAAAGCTAAATCAAATGTTAGCATACTAGCTTGAGGTCTGGACCAGACCTAATTTAACTGATAAAAAAACTCTTGAGCCAAAAAGAGCTTTCAGAGGGTCTACTTCCAGTAAAAAATATTTTAAGAACACAAGAAACACTCTAATAAGGTAAACAAAGGAAGCATGTCTGAAGTTTGTGAAAGAGCAGTCTTGCAAGGTTGCTATGATGTTGCTTAGTGGCTACAGGGTTGTAGCAACGATGTTGCTAGGTGATTGATATTTGAGGGCTATAAATGTGCACATAGTGGTAAGTAGGCTGGGGAAATTACTACACACTGATGATGACTGGTGGGGGGGGGGGAGACATGCCTAATATACAAATAAAAAATGACATTTTTGAGTGTGTTCAGTAGCGTCTTGTTTAGGGGTGTGCCGTATTGTATCGTATGCAATAATATCGCCAACATTTTTGAATATGGTGAACAATATTATATCCTGAAATATCGTTCATCGTATCACCCACCCCTAATTATCACATCAGGCTACAACTTTTTTGCTGTTTTTATCAAAAGAAAAATTCACACTGTTCAAAATTCATACCTTTCCTATTATATTTCTACTAGAGACAGATTATATCTGACCAGCATCATTTATTTTTCTTTAATCCTGGATATATGGAGATATTTGGAGTGCATTTTTATTAGTATTATGACATTCTGGATCATTGACTGATTCTGTTACAAATCTAAAATCTAAAATCTAGTATTTTTAATGTCTCAGTTAGGGGTGTGCCATATCATATTGTATGCAATAATAAAATGTACTTTTCATTTTGTTATAGCAGTGTATTGTTGAAATAATCTCTTTGTACCAAGTCTCAAACCATCAGTAAAAAAAATGAATAAAACATGTATTTCCAGGCATGGCTATGCCATAGTATACCTTATGTGCAGAAGTTTTAATTGAAAAGATTTTGCTCATTTATCTGAAAACAGCATATATTTATGATTAGATGCAAAATGTTTTAGCATATTTTTTATATAAACAACAATCCTGAATTCAAGGTCAAAAGTCAAGAGGTCTCTGCACGTTTTAATGAGCTAGAAGTGAGAAATAATGAACATAAGTCTATTTTTGCAATAACTTTCATTACCACGGGCAATGACTAACGTTTCGCACATGCAAACTAACAAACTAGATCTGTGAAACGGTTATTAGCAAATATAACCCCCAAAAAACCTTGCTAATGCATTCTGAGCCTGTTTGTGTGAGTGTGTGAGAGTGTGTGAGTGTGTGTGTGTGTGTCTGTGTGAAACTGCATAAACACTTAGTTTGCTCTGTATTAATTTGCCCTGCATCTAATGCATAGCTGCTGATGACGCACAGTTTAAATCAAATTGTTAGTCTACTTGAAAAATGAAGCGACGCGCTGAAGCAATTACACCGGCAATACGTTCATATTATGCGTAATAAGATAGTAGCAATGGCTGTCGTGTTATTTCTTCCTAATTAGACACCTGCTGGCTTTCAATCACACAACAGGGCGAGATTAGAGAAGAGCCGTCCCAATTGCTGGTGTGATCATCCACCCCAATTATATAATGGAGGGACGAGCCGGAGACGAAAGTAAAAAACAGAAAGACTTCTGTTCTCCCTCCGTGGTTCTATTACAGGGTTTTCAGTACTGCTTCTTGTTTTTTTTTTTTTACTCTTTATTTACCGTGATCTTCTTCTCATCTGTAGATCTTCCTCTCTATCTTCATTTTTTACCTAGGCCTCATCCAGACCTAGTATTATTATGCTTGTGCATTGCAAACAAATAGAATATCATTGAAAAGTTATGTTTTTTTCAGTAATTCATTTGAAAATGTGAATCTCAAACACCTATTATATAGATGTGATCTATGGTAAGCGTTTATTTATTTTATTGTTGATGATTTTATGGCTTACAGACAATACAAAACAATAATAATCAGTGTCTCAGAACAGTAGACTATTATATAAGAACAATTGGTACTTTTGGTACTTTTTACAGGTACTTTTTGCAGTGTGGGCAGTGTGCCAAATCCTGCTGGAAAATGAAATCCACATCTCAATAAATGTTGTCAGAAGGCAAACCATCACTGATTGTCTCTCTCTCTCTCTCCATCCATCCATCCATCTATCTAATAGTGCATCCCAAAAAAAATGAGATTATCATTAAAAAGTCATTTTAATTTCAGTCAACATATGAATCTCCTATGCCTATTATATAGATGTATCACACAGAGAGTGATCTATTTTAAGAGTTTATTTATTTTATTGTTGATTATGTCTTACAGCCAATAAAAAAAATCAAAAATCAGTGTCTCAGAAAATTTGACTATCATATAAGACCAATTGGTACTTTTGGCAGTGTGGGCAGTGTGCCAAGTCCTGCTGGAAAATGAAATCTGCATCTCTAGCATGAAGTGCTGTAAGATTTTGTGGGAAAGCAAAACTGCACTGACTTTGGACTTATAAAACACAGTGGATCAACACCAGCAGATGACATGTCTCTCCAAACCATCACTGATCAGTAAGTTTTACATTTCATTTGTAAATTAAGGGAGCAGAGTCTGGAGGAAGAGTGGAGAGACACACAGTCCAAACTGCTCGAGGTCAAGTGTGAAGTTTCCACCAATCAGTGATGGTTTGAAGATGCAGATTTCATTTTCCAGCAGGACTTGGCACAATGCTCACACTGCCAAAAGTACCAAAAGTGGTCTTATATAATATTCTAATTTTCTGAGACACTGATTTTTGGGGATTGTATTAGTTGTAAGCCATAATCAGAAACAATGAGAAACAAAACAATTAAAATAGACCTCTCTGTGTGTAATACATCTACATAATATATGAGATTTACATTTTAAACTGAATTACTGAAATAAAGTAACTTTTCAATTATATTATTCTTTTTTGATATGCACTAGTATAGTACTGTATATAGTGGCAAGGAAAAGTATGTGAACCCTTTGGAATTTCATCTTTTCCTGCATACATTTCTCATCAAATGCGATCTGTTCCTTATTCAAGAAAAGGGTATTAATATAACAAATGTAATTTGCTTTATATAACGAAAAATATATACCCCTCCTGTAGCTGTGAATCAGATCTGCACGTCATTCAGGATAATTTTTAGCCATCTTTAACTCAGTCCATAGCATCTGAGATCTGGGATCTAATTTGGCCACTCCAAAAGTCAGATTTTCTCTTTCTTTAGCGTTTCAGTTGTGGACTTGCTTCAGTGTTTTGGGTCATTGTCCTGTTGCATTACCCAACGCCTAAACCTTAATTTCAGTTGGGGTACAGACACTCACACATTACCCTGCAGAACATCTTGATACACTTGGAAATTAATTTTGTTCAGACCCTAATGCAGCAAAGCAGGCCCAAACTGTGATGTTTCCAGTAACATTTTTTACCATTGGAATGATGTTTTCATAGTGCAGCAATAGTTCTAAGTGGCATCTGTCCCCAAAAGATATTGCAAACATTTTCGCAAACTTCAGACATAAAGTAATGTTGCAAATTGAATGCAATGGTGCTATAAAGTGATTGCAAGGTTGTTGCTGCTATGTGGTTGCTATGGTGTTGCTAATTGGCTGGTACATGTGTGCTATAGTGTTACACGGTGGTTAAAGTGGTTGGTGTGGTGGTGCGGAGTTACCACAGTGTTTCTAGGTTTAGTGGTTACTGTGTGTGAGCTACAATGTTACAAGGTGGTTGCTGTAGTATTTTAAGTGGTCGTCGTGGTGTTTCAGAGTTAGCATAGTGTTTCTAGGTTTAGTGGTTGCTGTTTGTGAGCTACAATGTTGCAAGGTGGTTCTTATAGGATTTTAAGTGGTCGGCATGTTGCTGCGGAGTTACCACAGTGTTTCTAGATTTAGTGGTTGCTGCAAGTGAGCTACTATGTTTCATGGTGGTTGCTGTAGTATATTAAGTGGTCAGCATGGTTGTTACGGATTACCACAGTGTTGATAGGTTTAGTGGTTGCTGTTTGCGAGCTACAATGTTACGAGGTGGTTGCTGTAGTATTTTAAGTGGTTGGTGTGGTGTTGTGGAGTTACCACAGTGTTTCTAGGTTTAGTGGTTGCTGCATGTGAGCTACAATGTCACAAGGTGGTTGCTGTAGTATTTTAAGTGGTCGCCGTGGTGTTTCAGAGTTAGCATAGTGTTTCTAGGTTTAGTGGTTGCTGTTTGTGAGCTACAATGTTGCAAGGTGGTTCTTATAGTATTTTAAGTGGTCAGCATGGTGTTGCGGAGTTACCTCAGTGTTTCTAGGTTTAGTGGTTGCTGCATGTGAGCGACAATGTTACAAGGTGGTTGCAGTAGCATTTTAAGTGGTTGGCATGGTGTTGCAGAGTTAGCACAGTGTTTCTAAGTTTAGTGGTTGCTGCTTGTGAGCTACAATGTTGCAAGGTGGTTCTTATAGTATTTTAAGTGGTCGGCATGGTGTTGCGGAGTTACCTCCGTGTTTGTAGGTTTAGCGGTTGCTACAAGTGAGCTACAAAGTTACAAGGTGGTTGCTGCAGTATTTTAAGTGGTTGGCGTGGTGTTGCAGAGTTACCAAAGTGTTTCTAGGTTTAGTGGTTGCTTCATGTGAGCTACATTGTTGCAAGGTGGTTGCTGTGGTGTTGCTAAAGTCGACTAGAAAGGCTACATAATACAGTATTTGTCAGGATCATCAATTTTTAAATTGGATATAATGTGTGCTTAGCAACAGCATAAACTGTATATCTCAATATATGCCTTTTAAAATCCTGTAACATGCACCAGATTCAGGCATTGCATCTACTGCGCCTGAGCTAAAAGCGCTAATGTGTTCCGCAGCAGGACTCCAGGATGGAAACTGTGAAACAGTGGCCTATTTTTTATCAAACGTCGAGTGTAAGAACGATGATCTGGGATTTGGCTCTTTAGATGCTAATGAATGTGATTACATGAAATAGGGCCTGCAGGACAGATCCCAGATCAGCAGTCTTTCTGGGAAAGGCTGGATAAATACGCTATAATACCATCCGTCAGACGACAACTTAAGTGTCAGAAGATGACGCCAGCTCTTTCTCAGCACTGCTAAGAGATGTAATAAGATTAATGACATTTGCGAGGTTTTTCAGCGATTAGCTCTAAAGCTTCCAGTATCCAGCAACTACAGGCGAGGTGCTCTGTTTCTGTTTAACCCCAAACAGCGTCATAAACAGGTCAGTGCTCCAGAGAGGTGATTATCCTATTGTGCGCTTAATGGCCCTTAATGACAACGCTTAATGAGAATTAATGAAGGCCTTTACCAAACACCCCACGCGGAAGCATAGGCGTGCGCGCACGCCCACCCACCTAAATGAGTTTATTGGCATTGCCTTTTGTTGCTTCTGGAGTCTTCTTCTTATATACTGTAAGCATTAAGACTAAGGTCTTTTATATTGATGATAATTAAATTTCTTTATGCATCACCTCTTGCATGTATGTACATACACACACTCACACACATACACATTTGTTTTACATTTTACAATATTACAGAAATTAACAGTATTAGCCATCATTTTACGGTATTGTATTCTGAAATTATTGAATGAATTACTGAATTGAATAAATTACACAGATGTGGTACTGAACTCAGGATATGTTGTTTAAAGATGTACTGCATCCTGCATTAATGCTGCTTCATATAATGAAGTCAAGACTTCGGACTGAATTTGAGACTTGTCAGTATTGGCTTGGGACTTCAATGTCAAGATGTTGGACATGGAATTTGATACAGGACTTTAGTGTCAAGACTTGGGATTTGACTCAAAACATGAGTTTAATTTTTGGGACTTGACTTGAGACTTGAGTTTCAATACTGGGATGTGACTTGAGACTGTGAGTGTTAAGACTTGGGACCTTACTTCTAGAATGTAAGTGTCAAAACTTGGGACGTGATTTAAAACATGAATTTTAATATTGGGACTGTATTGACATGGACTTGGGACTTTACTTAAGACTTGAGTGTCAAGACTTGATTCAGAACTTGAGTGTCAAGACGTGAGACTTGACTTTAGACTTCAGTGTCAATTTTTGGTATTTGTCTCAAGACATGGGTGTAAAGATTAGGACTTGACTCAATACATGAGTGTCAATATTGGGACTTAACTCGAGACTTAAAATTGAGGACTTGTTTCAAGACTTCAGACTTAACTTTAGACTTTAGTGTCAATTCTTGGTATCTGACTTGAGATTAGAGTGTTAAGACTTAAGATTTGACTTGAGAGTGTGAGAGTCAAGTCTTAGGTCTTGATTCAGAACTTGAGTGTCAAGACTTGGGACCTGACTTAAGAATGTGTCAAAACTTGGGATTTGATTCCAGACTTGAGTGTCAAGACTTTGGACATGAATCGAGCCTTGGGTCTTGGGACTTGTTTAGAACATTATGTGTCAAAACCTAGGACTTGACTTGGGACTTGAGTCTCAAAACTTTGGATCTGAGTGTTGACTTGAGATTGTAAGTGTCAAGACTTGGGACTTGACTCAAGACTTGAGTGTAAAAACTTAGTACCTAACTCAGGACTGTGTCAAGACTTGGGACTTTTGATTTGAAAT
The DNA here is from genome assembly GCF_023375975.1 of Astyanax mexicanus. Taxonomy (NCBI): domain Eukaryota; kingdom Metazoa; phylum Chordata; class Actinopteri; order Characiformes; family Acestrorhamphidae; genus Astyanax; species Astyanax mexicanus. Next base: position 17,964,057 of record NC_064427.1, on the reverse strand, counting down.
TTGTCTGTATTGGCTTGGGACTTGGGACTTGGGACTCAAGACATGAGTTACATTATTGGGACTTAAATTTAGACTTTAGTGTCAATTTCCAGTATTTGACTTGAGACTTGAGTGTCATAACTTGGGACTTGACTCAAAAAATTTATTTCAATATAAGGACTTGACTCAAGACTTGAGTGTCAAGACTTGAGACTTGATTTAAGTTGTGCCTGCATTGATTTGGGACCCGATTTTAGACTTTCCAGCATTAACTTGGGACTTGAATCTGATCTTGCCTGTATCGACTGGGACTTGTCAAGTGTCACGACTCGGTACTGGCAACTTAGTGACTTGTTCCCACCTCTGATGATTACCCTCTGCATGTATGCATACACACGCACCATCCTCAGAGCTGATACTGCGGTGTAGTCTATATTCCCAGCAATGCGTTCAGCCGTGTTTGTTTCTGTATTACACGCCTTATAATAAACTCTTATCTGAGTTAGTCAGACGGCACGTGACTTGACAAGGGCGTCATTAGATTCAGTAATAATGCTCCACAATGGGAGTAATCTTACACTGCAGAATCATAATCAGATCTGAGGAAAACAGGAGGGAAGAACGACTCAATTACGTTCTCATTTATTAGCCTGCTGCTGGTGACTAAAGCGAAAAAATAAAGAGAGCTCTGAATGTACCCACTTGATTTGAATGTGTACATCATTTCTACATTAATACATAATAAAATACACAGCATCACCACAGCAACCGCCAGAAGCTCTCTGAAAAGCTCGGTTGTGCTTCAATAATAGACTCCACCTGTATAGAAACAAGAAAAACACAGACAAGCCTAGTTTTGCTGGAGCTTCATTGCCTGAATAGAATCACCAATGATGTTTCAACAATAGAGATGCTCTTTATGTTGAAATATGACTAAATCGAGCTATATCAGCAACACATTGTAAATTGCATGAACTAACAATCATCAGGACGATGCAATTCTGCGCAACTTTGCGTAACTCAAGTCATATTCGTGTAAAATCCTGTAATGTAACTCAATTGTCTCAGTCTACATGATTCTTTCAATTTCAGTGGCGGTGATTAATCAGATTGTCCAGAAATGCATGTGTTCAGACTTCCTGTGCAATAGAGGTAACTCTTAACTATCCTTTTCTCGGGGGTGGTCCTGATGAGTGCCAGTTCCATCATTATAATGTTGTTGATGGTCTTTGCAGTGACTGCACTTGAGGATACTTTTAAAGTTCTTGGAATTCTTCTTGTTGGATTGACTGAACTTCATTTTTTCTTAAAGCATGTTTTTTTTCTTTACTTACTTAACCTATTAAAATGCCTTGATCAGTATACAGGCTACAGGTGTAGGTGATACAAAACCCTTTTTTCCCTGCAGTAAAATAAGTTGTTTACACTTAGAAATATCCTACATGACACTGGGAGAGGAGAAGCTGCCTGTTTTGTCTCTACTTCACTTAATATTTCCAGATCAGTAAATCAAAAAAAAAAAATGAAGTGCAGGAAAGAGCCAATTTTATAAATGTATTCATTATATTTTAACAGTTGCAGATTTACTAGACTATGTTTCTATACCTTCTATTATAATTATGCTTTTCAGGAACGTTCCCAATCAAATATGAAACCTTTTTATGTAATGCTTTAATAGATATCCTCAAAATTTAAAGGTATAATGACAAAACAACTGGCCTGCTAAAGAGGAACTCTTGAGTAAAATGGACTTTTGTTGTAGTAAAACATGATAAAAAGTTCTTACCTTTGATGAACAGCCCATCTCCATTCTCCCACAGCGTTCCGAGATCCAGAAATCTTAACGTTTTTTTTCAAAAAACACCCTTCAGACTGGGTGACACGGGGTATAGTTTGCCCTGATAAATCACTTTTTCTACTGTTATCCAGCTCAAAGTAGCTCCACACCTCCTTACTAGAATCCAGAGAGCCTTGACATTTAAAACGAGCGTTAATAACTTAAAAAGTGCACAAGAAGCTCATTAAAAACACTTTATATCCCATAACGGTAGCTTCAGCTCTGTGCGCCGCCATTACTGAACTAATAATGTCAGAGACGTACATATACATAGATTCCGCATAGCGTAGCAGCTGTCGCCAGCTGAATCTGACATTATCAGTTCGGTGATGGCGGCACTCGGAGCTGAAGCTAGCATTATGGGATATAAACAGTGGTTTTAAACAAGTCAGGGCTCTCTTGACACTAGCAAGGAGGTGTGGAGCTACTTTAAGTCATAATAGTGGTGAAAAAAGCGATTTATCGGGGGAAATTATGCCCTGTATCATCCAGTCTAAAGAGTGTTTGAACAAACTGTTAAAATTTCTGGATCTCGGAAAGCTGTGGGAGAACGGAGATGTGCTATTCATCAAAGGTAAGAACTTTTTTACTACAACAAAAGTCCATTTTACACCAGAGAGCTCCTTTAAGGGGTTAATTTCACCTCACTGTATGATATGAAATATATTTATCTGAATACTTGGCAGAATATGGGCGCTTTTAATGATATTCAACCCAGCGTAGCATCATTTAATCAGCGTTCAGCTGGTGTTGACTCTGCTTTGACTCAGGAGGCTCTGAATGACGCATATTCCTACTTGGAGGCCTTTTCCGATTGATCTAACGTCAGACGCCGTGCCAAAATCTAATCAGAAGATTCCCCGGGTTCGATCTTCAACGCAGAGTAAAGAACACACAAACACACACACGAGCGATATGAGAGGGCCAGCCTGTGTTAGCCATCAGGCTAGCCGCGGCCGTGTGTACTTTAATATGCTGCTGGCTGGTGTCCAGTGAGCTGGCTCCGGCTTTGCTCTTTCCTGAGCCTCACACCAGATTTCCCCCCCAGGATGGAAGGAGTAGGTTGGTGGGAGAGCGAGTGAAAGAGCGAGAGAAATAGCGAGAGAGCGAGGGATAAGCTGGAGTGGTCAGGTGGCACCACGGCCAACGTTGCCTGGAGATTTGGCAGACATTAGCATGACTCTTATAGACTAATTAAACAGCCGTCCCTCAAAGATCTTCAACGGAAGGGGTCCTTCCAGGAAAGAGGAGGCCTGCCAGCGCCTGAACCGTCCACCACTGACACTCTGACACCAATTGGTTTGTTTCCAGAACCTCTTCCCCTCCCATTTATCCCTCTACCACTTCTTTTTAGCCTAGCCTTCCTCTCACCTTCCTCTCTTTTGCCTTCCCTCTCTCTCTCTCTCTCTCTCTCTCTATCTCTCTCTCTCTCCACTCACTTTCAGCACTTGACATTTAGGTTCTTTGTTTGGCGCTGTTTTAGTGCAGCGGGGCAAGGCTGCCATCATCTGAGGGAAGAGTGAAAAACTTACTTCTGATGCCACGCCTCCATTTCCTCCATTTCCTCAACCAGACAAACATGCAGCATCCCAGCATGACCAAATTTCCAAACTCCCAGCTTTCCAGAATAGCATTCCCAAATCATAATTTGGTAACACTTTACTTGAATGGTCCTCATTGATGCTCAACTAACATTCAACTGCATGTCTATTAACCCTAGAACACTAACATTAAAACTAGTAACATCATATACCATTGGGTAAAAAAAAAAAAAACTATTTTTTTTATTTAAATCAGGTAACCCTTAACAGGTAATGTCCTAACAAACAAACAAAATAGCGCTGCTGGGATCTTTGGTTCACCCATTCCTGGGACATGTGCCTGATTTAAACACACAAACACTAAAATCAGGTAAATTACACTCATAAAATATGTTACTCTCTATCACTAACATCAGATAAAAATCACCCAATCGCATGCCTCTTGAAAAAAACATAGATGGAAGGAGGGAATCAACCATTACATTACAACTACAACTATAATATTATAACTATTTAATGTAACCCTACATCCAACTCTAACCCAAACTCTAATCTTAACATGTTATGATTGGGTTTAGGGTTAGATTTAAAGTTTAGGTTAAGGTTAGGAGTAGGGTTAGGTGTAGGGTTAGATTTTAGGGTTGATTGATGGTTAAAGTTAATCAGCATTCATTTGAATGTCAGTTGAGCATCAACAAGGCTATAAAACAGACAACCCAAGTAAAGAGCTACCCATCATTCAAAAACATTAAAGGGCCTAAAATAAAATCTACCATATTCTATGAGATGACATTTCCAAAATACTTTGTTACTATTACACTTATATAGCAGCTTTCTGCCACTCAGGGCACTGAGGGATGCTTAAATTTACATTTCACACACGCAGCAGCCAATCGTGCACAGCGTACTCTCAACCGGAAACCACCTGGAGGACTGCATCCAGTTTACCCTCGGCATCTGGGCATATAGCCACACACATTCACACACCAGAGTTTAAATTTTTTGGGCAATTTAGAGTATCCAGTTTCTCCAATATCCAATTTTTGGGCACTTTAGAGTATCCAATTTATCCAATATTCATTTTTTGGGCCATTTAGAGTATCCAATTTATCCAATATAATTTTATTGGGCAATTTAGAGTATCCAATTTATCCAATATTTAAATTTGGATAATTTAAAGTATCTAATTTATCCAATATCCAATTGTTTAGGCAATTTAGAGTATCCAATTGATCCAATATCCAATTTTTGGGGATTTTACCTGATTTCCATGGAACTCAACCCAGATAGGGACATGAACCCAAGACCTCAGCACTGGGAGGTGAACGTGCTAACCATTAAGCCAGAATGTTAGAATGTCCGGTACAGCAGAGGACCAGTGATATAGATTACACCCACAGTAATAATGAACATACAGAATAAGGACCTGTAACCTGTAATATACTCAGCTAGTCAAAGTAGTTAGTCACAGTAAATAAAAAGAGTTTAGAACACAACACAGAAATATCAGGGACTTGAGGGCTTCCATTTACCTAACATCCACCACCTTCTTCAGAATAGGAGATTATAAATTAGCTAGTTAGCTATTTAACAAGTATTTAGAGCTTCTGATTACATCAGTGTTTTATTATATACTGAAGAAATAAGTGAAATGGCTCTAGTCCACATAGCAGAATAAGGTGGATAACATTCACAAATCAGGTCTGCTTTGTAGCTTTTTACTATGACTAATTCAAAAAGCCAATAGTCAGAACGGGTGGAGCTAAAATCCTAATAGGTAGGTTGAACCTACCATATGATAGCATATGCCCTAATGATACAATTCAGATACTTTAAGTCATAAACTAGACAAAATACATGCAAACTGAGACATGCTGTATATCTGCCAGTGGTGTAAGCAACTTTTTCTTGGCACGATTTGTGAATTGCAAAGTCTGAAAACCTTTAACATCCATCACTGTGCGGTAAATACAGTTACTCTAACAAAAGCAGGATGAACTCTTTTAATAGCCTTGATTTCAGCAGATACAATGGATGTACAGGTGTTCTATTACTTTTTGCTTTAAATATGTGAACTGAGAAGTCAAGAAATTATGTTTCTTCTGGAAAAATCCATTTTCACCATTTCCAAAATTCCATTTTCCATAATATGAGCCCTTTGCTCATCATATTGTCTGTGTTTTTTGCTTTTTTGTTGACCCAATGCTTTGTGTTTTGTATCCAGGTATGGACTATGGAGGCAAAAAGGCTGTGAAAGGTTAACTGGGTTTATGAAAAATTCCATTTACTCTAATAGAGGCCTTTTAATCACTACAGGAAAAACCTATCCAACTAATCTCAGCTCACTAAACCACTTCCCTCACTTTGGATATTGCTGAGATAATGGATTGTGAAGCCAGGCCTATCAGTCCAAATGAGCAGCCTGTATGTACCTGCAGCAGCAGCAGCATCAGCATCAGCATCACCAGCAGGGTGATGCAACACTGCCATCTGTTGGCTCAGGGGTCTCGGTCCCGAGCTTCACGCCTCGCTCTGTGATAAAGTGTTCACATTAGGAGCTCCTGAGACTCGTGCTGCCAACCAGTCTGCTGGATAGGAAAGACAACCATCTGCTGCCGTATTCCTGGTTAAGTGTTTACCGGAATACATCATCACCATTATCTTCCCTTTCAAATGTGCTCTGCTTCAGATCATTAGCCCACTCTGTCAAACTGCTCCGCAAAACCTGCTCACCGCGCTCACGCTTTCTCGCCCGCCGCTCTCCGCTCTGAATTATGGGCTAAAAAACTTTCCTGAATATTAAAAACTGAATTAATTCTGCATGCGCATTCACAGCATGCTGGAGAAAGAATTTAAATAATAAGAAATAATAAAGAAAAAAGAAACAACGGTGATCTGTCTTTTCTATAAAACAATGAAGATCTTTTTCCTATGTGAAGATGTGAAGAGTTATCAACCACACATTTAGACAGTTATAGCAGAAAAGTGTATTAATGTTGTAATGTAATACATGTAATACATACAGTACTATATAGTACATATATACTATAGTACATATATGTAATAAGCAAACCCCTGTGAAAAGGAAGTGTACTTAAGTTCATTAAAAGTATGTTCAAATCAGGTAAAGAATACTAAACGTGCATATTCAATTTATTATACGTTTTAAAAATAATACACTAAATATAAATTCTTTAAAAGGTATTTCTAAGCTATATGTACTTTTCCTTATTAAGTATACTTTTACAAAATATACTGAACACACTTTTCTTTTACAAGGGAAAACATGGCCTTTCTTAACAGTATAGTCTGAGGAGAAGGACTAAACATCATGAATATCAATTACAGTAGGCCATAATTAGTCAAAAACATACTTATTTTATTAATAATAAATCATATTATATGTATTATATTTTAAAACAAATTTTGACTTCCCTTAAAAGACGTGTGACTATGTGATTTATCATCTAACATCAAAAATGAAACTCAGTAAACTCAGTAAAGGATAATATCTGGATAAGGACAAACCACATAAAAATACAAATGTAAACACACCTAACACATTTAATCTGATGATTTAAACCACTTCAGAAGATGGTCTGAGAGATTTAAAACAGACACAAATCCGATCACTTTAACTACTTCAGAAGTTCATCAAGCTCACTATGTAGGGCACTATTACGGGGTACAGAATTAGAAAACGATTTAGGACATGCCATTATGTCTGTGGGTATTCTATGTACAATTGTGTGCATCATTTGTACACTGTATGTTACAGTGCACTGAAAACCCAAACTGTTGGATCCCCAAAAGAGTGCACTATAATATAGTAATAGTAGGACAGCAACAATTAGTCAACATTACACACACTTGGTTTGCTTTCTCTCTCTCTCTGTGTGTCTTTAAAGAAGGTGTAAACACACCAGATCAGGGACAAGACAATGACCGTACCCACTGTATTTCAGCTCACTATACATGTTTTTGTGTTTTTGCTGTCTCTGGAGCGATAGAGAAAAGCAGGGAGTGAGTTTACCACAAGTTACTGCTGCTGCACAGAGAGCAGGTAGAGAAGGACAACATTTCTTCTAAATTCCAAATAACAATATTGTCAATTAGAGCATTTATTTGCAGAAAATGAGAAACGGCTGAAATAACAAAACAAAAAAAGATGCAGAGCTTTCAGACCTCAAATAATGCAAAGAAAACAAATTCATATTCATAGTTTTACATTTTAAGAGTTCAGAAATCAATAATTGTTGGAATAACCCTGGTTTGTTTTCAATCACGGTTTTTGCTATGCGTTTTGGCATCATGTTCTCTTCCTCCACCAGTCTTACACCCTGCTTTTGGATAACTTATGTATATTAACTCCTGGTGCAAAAATTCAAGCGGTTCAGCTTGATTTGATGGCTTGTGATCATCCATCTTCCTCTTGATTATATTCCAGAGGTTTTTAATTAAGTAAAATCAAAGAAGCTCATCATTTTTATGTGGTGAGGTTGTGTGTGCTTGGTTTTCTCATTCCGTCCTCTCGCTCCTTCCCCAGCGAGTGTGTATCGCCTCCTTTGTGGCGGAGTGAGGCAGGTTGACGGCGGCTGCCAGTCGCTGCCGCGGTACCTGAAAGCTGGGTCACTTGTTCAGCTTCCACATGCCTACACAATGAGTCAGCCTCTCGGCTGCGCTCTTATCACCACCTCCACTGCTGCTCCCCACAATCCTGTCTGTGTGCCTACAGTCACTCTGGGAGAATTGCGCCATTTTCTAATTCAGCAGCTCGGCTCTGAAATGGGCTCGCTTTAGCAGCTCTCCGCTGCCCACACCAAACTCAATGGCCCGGCTGCCTGAGAATGAGACGGGATGGATTTGCTAATACAGAAAAGGCTGTTGGTTCGTTGTGAGCACATGAGGCCTGTTAACACCGGCGGTCAAAAACAAATTGCTTGCATTGGCGCATGTTGGAAACTGATGTTTAGCAGCTGTTTCTGATTAAACTGATACTGATGGGGTCTCCAATGGGACATTTTAAAGCACCGTAGAGGTTATTTAATACATCCAGACTTGATTTAAACCCCACAGAAAGCATGCAGTATATAGGGCTATGCTCTCAGCAAAAATGGCCCTAAAAACTAGAATAACCGTTCCCATATATTAATAATAGAGATGTATGCCATAAACCCATAGGTTTGAGTTGGGTTGGGTCAGTTTGGTTTGGTTTGGTTTGGTTTGGTTTGGTTTGGTTTGGATTGGGTTGGGTTGGGTTTGGGTTGGGTTGGGTTGGGTTAAGTTAAGTTGGCTTAAGTTTTGTTTGGTTCAGGTTGGGTTGGGTTGGATTTGGTTTGGGTTCAGTTGGGTTAAGTTAAGTTGGCTTAAGTTTTGTTTGGTTCAGGTTGGGTTGGGTTGGGTTTGGTTTGGATTCAGTTGGGTTAAGCTAAGTTGGCTTAAGTTTTGTTAGGTTCAGGTTGGGTTGGGTTCGGTTTGGTTTGGGTTCGGTTGGGTTAAGTTAAGTTGGCTTAAGTTTTGTTTGGTTCAGGTTGGGTTGGATTGGGGTCAGGTTGGTTTGTTTTGTTTTAGTTTGAATTGAGCTTGGCAGGTTTGGTTTGGGCTGAGATGGGTTTGGTTTGGGCTAGTTTTGTTTGGTTTGGTTGGGTTTCCTCTCCTTCAGTTTTGCCCCTCAATCCACTTCTGTTTTATTTTCTCTTCCAATGATTCATCTTAATCCAACATGTCCTCTCCTCCTTTTCATCTTCCTTTTCTCTTTCTTCATACATTTCTTCCACCCACTCAATGTTTTACACTTCACTCTATTCCTCCTCCTCTCCATCCTTCTCTTCTCCTCCTCCACATCTCTTCCATCCACTTTATCTGTATCTTACAATTTCCTCTATTTCTCCTCCTTTTCTCAATCCTCCTCTCTTTTCTTGTCTCCATCATCCTCTTCTCCTCTCTATATACATTTAACCATTCCATATTTATCTCACCCTTTCCTCTATTCTTCCTCTTCCTCTCCATCCTACTATTCTCTCCTCATCTTCTTCATCCTACCCCTATCACATTTTACGCACTTCCTCTTAATCCACTTCTTCTCTTCCCGTCCATCCTACCCATCCCTCTTCTTCCTTTCCTTTCCTCACTTTCCTCTTTACCTTTGTTTCTCCACCTTTTACTCTCATCATAATTCAACCTACAGCTCCTCTCTCCATGCTTCATTCAACTGTATTCCTCCTCCTCTCGCCTTCTCTCCAATCTTCTCCCCATCCTACCCATCCCTCTCCTTCCCTTTCACAACTTCGCTCTTCTTTCCCTTTTAATTCTTTTCAAACTTACTCTTTTCATAATCCTCCTCTTTTCCTTCCTTCCTCTTCTCCATCCTCCCTCACCACTTTCTTTATTTCTCCATGTTTTTCTGTTCTCATTACTTGTTTCTGTTCTCATCTCCACCTCTCCATTCTCCTCCCTTCTCTTCCTCTTTTCCATTATTCCAATTCCCTCTATACCTCCTCCTCCTTCCCTCTCTTCATCCTCCTCCTCTTCTCCTCTCCATCCTACCATTCCCTCTATTCCTCACCCTTCCAAACTTCTCTCTCTCTCTCCATCCTACCCCACCTTTTTCACTTTTTCACTCTTTCCCTTTGTTTCTCCAACCTTTTCTGTTCTCATTTCTTGATCTTTGTCTCCTCCTCACTTCTTCTTCTTCTCCCTCTATCCATCCTCCCTTTTCCTTCATACCTCTCCTTCTTCTTTCCCTCCCTTCCTCCATCCTACCATTTCCTCTATTTTTCACCCTTCCCACCTTCTCTTCCTCCATTCTCCTCCTCCTTTTCATTTTTTTCCTTTATTTCTCCACCTTTTTTATTCTCATTACTTAATTTCCATCTCCCCCTCTCATCCTCCCTTTCCCTCTATACCTCCTCCTCCTTCCCTCTCTCCCTTCATCCTCCTCTTCACTCTTTTCGTCTTCATCTTCTCCTCCCTTCTTCCTTTTCTCCCTCTATCCTTTCATTTCATACCTCATCCTCCCCTCTCTCCCTCCAGCCTTCTCCTTCTCTTTATCCACTTCACTCTTTCCCTTTATTTCTCCACCATTTTCTATTCTAATTACTTAATATCTATCTCCCCTCTCCATCCACCTCTTCTTCTCTTCTCTTCCTCTTCTCCATCCTTCCTTTCAGTCCATACCTCCCTTCCTTCTTCCCTCTCTTCCTCCCTCCCTCTCTCCATCCTCTTCCTCCTCCTCCTCCCCTCACAGAGCGGCGCATATTGACGGCGTGCTTTGGGAGGAGGTTGCGCCATTTTGGCTGTGTAGCAGGAGGAGAGTGGGAGGAGGAGCTGGAGGGAGTGGATGAGCTGTGTTTCCACCGCTGGGCTCTCAGAGGAACCGGAGAGACACTGTAGCTAAAGCCAAAAACAGCGCTGACCACCCAGCCCCGCACCCACCGCGCCCCGGCCACGCACCGCCCGTCGCCCCGCAGCTCTCTCAGCCGGACTGCTCTGCAGGAGCGCGGAGCCAGGAGCTACTGAGACCGGCCTCCCTCTCACCATGGCAGGTAGCGTGCTAACTGTGCTAACAGTGCTAACTGCTAGTTAGCGTGCTAACTGGGGCTTTAACGCTTTTAACTTAGATATCTAGCTGACGTTTTGACATGGGGCTATTTCTAGCTTCATTCGGCAACGTTTAAACATCTGAACCTTCATTAACAGCACGTTCAACTGATGCTTAGGGTGATTGTATGAAAGTATTAGTGATAAAAGACACAGTTTGGTGAATGTTAAGCTAGGTGGGTTAGCCGCTAGCTTAAGAACGATAGCTAATTCAAACGGGCGTTCACGTTTAGCATGTTAGCGTTAGCTAGTTAGCCTAGCTAGTTAGCTTAGCCACACACTGCGGCCGTCCTGCCTGATTTTCTTTTTCCCTCCTTAGACTGTTCGTGATTATTCTCGAATTTCACACAAAACCTATAAAATAATCCACGATTTCATCTCTTTATAGGCTTGGTTTAAATGCTGTCTATCTATCGATAATGATAATTAAACAGTCAGCATTATTTAATGGATAATTTGGCGAGCTAACTCTTAGGTTAGCTTAGCTAGGTTAGCTAGCTTAGCTAACTAGCCTGAATTCCCTCGCTCTTTCCCAGAGCAGGTGGACTGATTCCTTTTTCCAGTCATTTATTTATTGATTAGCTCACTAGCTATTTGGTTAAACTCAATATATTTATAGCTATTTAGTTCAATATATATATATATATATACAATGATATTGTAAACCAGCTATATCATTGTCTATGCTATCTAAAGCTAGCTAGATTGGTTTTAACGAGTGAACTTTAACCAGTCGTGATCAGTTTTTGGTGCTGAAACTGAGAAGCGTGTACTCCATCAGTCTGCCCACCACAACAAGAAACATGGCAAATTTTACACAAACTGTCTCAATTCTGCATTAAATTACTACATATTCCTTTTATTAAAGTTGTAGAACTTTTGTTTTGGCCTAATATTTGCAGTGTAACCGATCTCTAGACCCGTTTTTAAGTATTGGTACGAAATTCAAAATTGAGTCCGATACATTCAGTAAACAGCTCATTCATGATGTTTTATTGTTTTTGGAACATGACTGTGTATATTTTAAGATTAAACCCCGATGTAACATAAATTACAATTTTGTAACTTATGTTTTACCAGTTACTAGGTTCATTAAAGTGTTTAAATTGTTGAAATGGTCAGAACAGAGCTGAAGAAACAGAAAATACACTTTTTAAAAGGAGCTAGTTTTGTTTAATCTCAAGCACTCTCAGCACTACTAGTCACTATCTGAGTTGTATAACTTTGTTTTAGCCTGATATATTAACAGAGAAACTGATCATTTAACTATGAGTGTATAAAAGTAACTTTTGGAGACTTAAAGCTAGGTTGAATCATTTCCTCAATTCAGAGGAAGCAAATCATTAAATGGAAAAAAAAAGTGATTTAATATAGTTTGAATCAGTACTGAGCAGTATGACCACAAATGTATATTACAATATTTTTCAAGATTCTGGCAGTTTCATGGTATATCACTTAATATTTTTTTATGTATTTATTGCATGACTGGACTTAAATATAGGTTTGTGGCTTACTGTACTGTTATGAGTACATATAATATAAAACTATGTGTTTGAACGAAGGCTTTGATTAGTATTGCTTTACTTTGTTCCCCAAAATTACACAGTATATGAAGAAATCATACTTAATTAGCATAAAAACAGCTAATTAATGTGAACAACAGATCTTAAAAAGAGATATGCCAACACATTTAACATGACAATGACATCCTTTACAAAACTATTTTTTTATAGTTACATAAACACTAGAAATGGACATAAAATACTCAGTGTTTAAGTATTCAAAAGATATATTTCTCAAAAGCTATAAACTGCCCAGCACTAGTTTGAATTGAAACTGACCGATATGGAAAAGTTGATATGATATTTCTTGATTTCGGCTGGTACTGTCCGTCCTGCAGGTGGACGGTGGTTTCTGGTTGAGAGTAGGCTGTGCACGATTGGCTGCCGCTTTTCAATGGTCTGTGTGGATGAGTGCTGCTTAGCTTTTAGAGTCTTGGTCCTGAAACTGTACCACATCATTAATCACGATTAATCACACTTTTTGTTTCTTAAGACTAAGTTTTATTAATGGGTATTTAAATTTGAATCCTCCCGCTTATTCATCTTCTACATTTTCATCCTCTTTTTCACTTCCTCTGCATCCTACTATTGTTTATCCTCCTTGTTCTCCACTTCCCTTTTCCCCTTTATTTATGCCTTTTATCAACAATTTACTCTAATTATTTAACCTTCTGCTTCTTTTTTCTGCCTCTTCTCCATCCTGAAACTGTGAAGCGTGTACTCTGTCAGTCTAAACATGGAAAATGTACAACAAATGTACAAACTGCCTCAATTCTGCATTAAATTACTACATTATTCTTTATCAAAGTTGCAGAACTTTTGTTCTAGCTTGATATTTACAGATAAACTGATCCCAAATGTGTTAAAGTAGCAGTATATTTTGCAGCTATTTGGAGGTTAAAACACTTCATCAGTATAAAGGAAATAATCTATACAATTAAGGGAAAAGAGGAAATTATTTAATAGTTTGAAAATTCCTATTTCAGCTTTCACTGTACAACAGAATGCCTTCACAATTGGATTGTGCCATATCATTTCATACACAATAAAATCATAAGTCCTTTTAAAATATTGTGAACAATATTATATAATATATGTGAAATATGGTGCCATATCACCCATCCCTAGTTATCACATCAGGGTACTACGTTTTTGTTGCTGTTTTTAGCTAAATAAATATCCACACTGTTCTCATTTCCCATTATACATCAGATTATATCTGTGCAGTATAATTAATTATAAATTAACTCAATCCTGGATATATGGAGATATTTGGTGTGCATTATAATTAGTATCATGACATTCTGGATCATTGACTTCTGTTACAAATCTGCTAAAATTCTTGGTTCTTAGATTTTTTAAATATCTCAATTTATATCATATGCAATAATACCATTTAACTTTCATTTTGTTGCAGTTGTATTTTTATTTATTCTAAGTTTCTTTTTTTTTTCAATTCAGTGTTTTGTCATGTCGCCAAGAGTATTGTTATCGCAGAAATACCATGAAATATCGTGATGTATTCAATTTTAGGGCCATATCGCCCACACCTATTAGTTACAAGATTCCTGATGTAAGTGGGGAGAAGGCCTGTTAAATTTGGTGTTTTAGGTGGCACCTCGTGGCAAAGAACTCTCTAAGGATGTGGGAAATAGGATTGTTACACTCCACAGCCCGCCTAGTGAACTCACTCAGATGTTCCTTCATGTTCCATATAAGCTTCAGGACCTGTCTTGCAGTAATAATTCTGTTAAAACTAGACAATGAGAAGCTCCATCTCCAATCCAGGTCTGACCAGTTTATTGTGCCAATTAATGCAGAATCGCAGAGGAGTTGCACCAACCTGTTTCCTTTATCCATCCCTCGCTCCAGAGCTAGCGTTAAAGACATGAAGTCATAGGGTGTGATTTGCTTCAAAGGCCGAGCTGAAGCTGTTCTTTCAGGCTTTATTAATTGCGGCTGGGTTTTAAAGTGAGTGGAAGACTCTGCAAGGTCACAGATCTTCTCGCTGTCTGTCTCGCTTCCATCCTGATACGTTTTATGAGACCGCCACGCATCACACATCCTGGTCTTTCAGCACCTTTTCTTACTACCTCTTTTGCAGATTGACTCAGCTTTTCCCCTTTTTTCCTACCAGGCTGCACCATTCAGCGTGAATAAGCTGGATGTGTTTCTTATTCAGACTCACTTCCTGTTCAGAAGCTCTAATTTTGGTGTAATATAGTCTAGGATCATTTGAAAAGTCTTATTTTAAGAGATGGATCGGGTTGATTTCAGGGTACGTTCTGTCCTGATTTGGCAAAGTCAAACTGCTGTGGCTGAAAAAATCTTAAAACTTCAGCTTTTACAGTAGAAGGGGTAAATTATAGAAGGATTTTATTTTATGAGTGATATGGCCCTAAAATAATATCACAATATTTATACTTTTGTGATACCAATAATCTTGGCTTTATGACCAACATTGACTTTAGGGATGCACTGATATGGTCATATGGTAATTCTGGGCTGATGTAAAAATCCAATATTACATATGAACATACAGCTTCTGAATCAGTTTCTCCAATTTTGCTATTTCTAGGTGTATGTTTGTGTAAAATTAACATTGTTTTATTCTATAAACTACGGACAACATTACTCCTAAATTCCAAATATAAATATTGTCATTTAGAGCATTTATTTGCAGAAAATGAAGAAAATGAGAAATGGCTGAAATAACAAAGATGAAGAGCTTTCAGACCTCAAAATTCAAAGAAAACATGTTCATAATCATAAAGTTTTAGGAGTTCAGAAATCAATATTTGGTGGAATAACCCTGGTTTTTAATCACAGTTTTTATGCATCTTGGAATCATGTTCTCCTCCATCAGTCTTACACACTGCTTTTGGATAACTTCATGCCTTCACTCCTGGTGCAAAAATTCAAGCAGTTTAGTTTGATTTGATGGTTTGTGATCATCCATTTTTGAATGTAATTATATTCTATAGGTTTTCAATTTGGTAAAATCAAAGAAACTCATTTTTAAGTGGTGTCTTATTTTTTGTCCAGAGCTGTATATACCTGCCATTTTTTATTAAAGTTTTAAAGTAGCGTCTTCGGTGTGTGTCTACAGCGTCGTTCGGTTCTTCAGTCTGGCATATAATAAGACAGACAGCAAATACCGGTTTAATGTTTCTAAGATAAAAAAAAAGAAAACATTAGTTGATAAATAATACAGATATATTTAACAATGGTGTGTATTATTATGGTCATGTAAAAACTTTGTTTCTCCAAAATGGCAACGTTACAGGAAAAGCAAAAAAAAAAACAGTTTATATTAATGAAAGTTACTTTTAGCGTTTTTAGAGCATTTCCTTAAGCTCTTTAATCATAAAACAACTCTTGGATTTCAAAAAAAAAAAAAAAAGGCAGACAGAGTAGCATTTGGTGATAAGCTGTATTATATAAAATATTTTATTCTTAAATGCTCTGCAGTTGTCTCTAAAATGACCGCGCAAGTGTATGAAGATGATCTTTCTGCAGGAATTTAAACCACTTTTTAAGTCACAAACCAAAGTCTGTGTGCTGTAAAATTATTGGCCTGAGATGCCTGTGATGTTGAACATGGCCTGAGTCTGTGATTTTTGCCTGTATTTGCTGATCACAAATGATTACAGATAAAACAGTAAAGCAGTTACCTGTATTAATTCATATTGGTGCAAGGACACTTAAACACACTTTTGTTTGTTTCGTGTGTGTGAATGCAGGTGCCGGAGGCGGGGGCAACGATGTGCAGTGGTGCTTCTCGCAAGTAAAAGGGGCCATTGATGATGATGTAGCTGAAGGTAGGTGAACTTTTTACTTTTGCATTTTCCCTATACTGTCATCGAGCTGATGACAAAGCCGGAACCCCTGAAATTCCTGTGTTTTAAAAAATATTATTGCATCTAAAATGCAATAGAATATCATTAAAGAGTTTTTCAGTAATTCAGTTCGGAATGTGAAACTCGTATATTATATAGATGTATTACACACAGAGTGATGATTATGAAGCTTACAGCCACTGAAAACCCAAAAATCAGTTTTAAAAAATTGTAATATTATATAGGACCAATTGATACTTTTGGAAGTGTTGTCAGTAGCAGAGGGAAGCATGAAGTGCTGGAAGATTTTGTGGGGAAACAAAACTGCACTGACTTTAGACTTGATAATAAAACACAGTGGATCAACACCAGCAGATGTTGCACATGACTCTCCAAACCATCACTGATTGGTGGAAACTTCACACTAGACCTCAAGCAGTTTAGACTTTGTGTCTCTCCGCTCTTCCTCCAGACTCTGCTCCCTTGATTTACAAATGAAATGTAAAATTTACTGATGATCAGTGATGGTTTGGAGAGACATGTCATCTGCTGGTGTTGATCCACTGTGTTTTATTATCAAGTCTAAAGTCAGTGCAGTTTTGTTTTCCCACAAAATCTTAAAGCACTTCATATCTTACAGCTTCTCTCTGCTGATAACAACTTTTATGGAGATGCAGATTTCATTTTCCAGCAGGACTTGGCACACTGCCCACACTGCCAAAAGTACCAATTGGTCTTATATAATTTTAAAATTATATGAGATGCTGATTTTTGGGTCAGTCTTTTCATAATCATCAATAATAAAAGAAATAAATGCTTTGAAGAGATAAAAAGTTTTTTCAAGGATATTCTACTTTTTACTTTTTTTTATAAGGTGCACTAGTATATATTGGGGAACAATAAAATAATAGTCTTAGTTTTCTATCTGTTCTATATATCATTAAATGCGCCAAATTTATTGGCAGTGGTATGTTTGAAGCAGTGTGAAAAATGCTAGTGTTCCTTTAGGTAGTCTTTCAGGGATAATAAACGAGTCCCAGCATCAGGAATTGTGCAATAACTGTCAGACTGGATTTGACTTATTACTGATTGTTTGCAAATATGTATGAAGAAGTGGGAGCGCAGCAGGTACGTCCTGCCTCGTCATGTTCGCAGCGAGCCGGCTCTGCGCTGCACACCGGAGAAATGAATTCCATTACTGTGGCTGTATGTCAGATCTGCACCATTCCAGAGGAGGAACGTTTTGATCCTGCATGGCTTTGGCTGAGAACATCAACCTCAGCGCCCACATGCTGTGGCTTGTTGTTGGGAAGCCTGGATGACCTAGTGTTGGATGTGTGCTTTTAGAATCCAGCAGATTGTTCTTTTCCAGAAGAAACATATCGTATTGTCCTCAGCAGTAGTGATGTACTGTAGCAGAGCATCGGTATAGATCTGCCACCACGGTTTGGTATGCATTTAAAACACAAATTACCATATTTTTCGCACTAAAATATTGCACCTAATATCTTTAACTTCCCCAAAATTTCTAAAGTGCGCCTTATAATAGTGTGCACCTTATGTATGAATTCTAGTAGCAGTAAAGCCGCTCCACTGAAGTACAGCGCTACACAGGAGTTTCAGTGAAGTTTCTCCAGCACCGAGACTGGAGCTGTATTAGCATTAGCCGCTAACCGCTACCATGTTAAAACAAGCTACTGCCTTACTGGAACACTCAGAATTTACTAGCGCTAAGCACTGCTGCTAACCATGCTGTTGAAAATATTGGTTAATCTAAGCTTACTGTAAATAAATGGAAGCGCTTTACTCACCCAAAATAACAGTTTTTAGGAAAGAAATCTGTGTAGATTAACATCCAGCACTTGTTTGACTAAAAGAAAATGTTTGGAAGGATACTGTGTCCTTTCCTCCCTTAAACAGTGAGAATTAGACATGGTGACACCCCTGTTCCCTACTATTGTCGCTTAAACTGTGCCTTATAATCTGGTGTGTCTTATGTATGAAAAGAAACCAGAAATTAGACTGTAATTGGTGGTGCGCCTTATAGTCCGTAAAAAAACGATACTTGATTATGGGCGTTTTCACACCCGAGATTAAAGGTTCATGTGTCTTTGTATCTTTGTACATTTAATCCGGTTAGTTTTGGTTTCACACTTCTCTTTAGTGACTAAGGATGGTTTCATACTAACTTCAGACCTTTCAGTTTGAGTCTGAACAAAAATTGTGGGTGTGAAACCGGCATGAAACAGTCTGCACTTCAGAACCAGAGTTTGGGCTCAACCAAAAGAGGTGTTTTCAGTGGTCTGGATCTAATGAAACATGGTTTGATTCTTCTGCAGTGTGAAACACTGTGCTAGATGGTTTTAGACTTTTTTTTACCAATTACAGGAAGCTGAGTCAGTCTTTTAACAGGGTTCGTAAGGTCATGAAAAATCTGAAAGTCCAGTACAATTCCCAGGCCTGGATACGTTTTTTTTTTTTTTTTGTTTTGTTTAATAAAAAATCCTAGAAAGTTTGGAAAAAGTAATGGAAAGTTGCAATCTACAAATGTGTGCTTCTCTTTATCGATGGAGAAAATCTATTTTTAGCTAAAAAAAAAAATACATCAGCTCAGATTGAAGATTGTGTCAACATTTTTAATCAAATTAATTTTTAAACCTACTTTAATCTATTTTGACTATAGTTTTAGTTGGTTTTTGGTTTTATTGTCCATGTCTGCATAGACGTTTGAAAGATAGAATGGTCACGGAAATTTAGCTTAAAGGCAATTAAAGGTCATGAAAAAGTCATGGAAATTTATTGTTTTTAAGCAAACCAGAGGATAAAGAATGGGTGTTGGCCACAAATGCTTAGAATGGGAATTCATTTATTTACTCTAACAGTAGATTTACCCTTATTTATAAACTGAACACAAGAGCACGCTGTTCCTTGTTAAATATGCTACATTTTTTGGATGTCAGTACAATTACTCAAATATATTATATTTCTCAATTCCATGGTACTGCCCATGTTCTCCACATTGCATAAAAAAGGATTATTATTCACTTAAAATTCTTTCAGTTCTGTCATGTTTTACAAACTGTCAGTTTTCCAGCAATATATGAGCTGTACAGGACTAGAATAATACCTTTAGCTGAGTGAGCAAACGAGCTAGCTAGCTAACTTAGCCTTAGCATCTGCTTGTTTACAATAAAGAGAGTGACTACATTCTTTTGTATACATTTGTATACATACATTTGAATTGCACTGATGAAGTAAATTTACGACAGAAATAGCACTGCTGAAATTGTAGTTTTGTAACTGCCTTTACGTTTAGCCTTTTCAATGTGGTCAGTGTTTGGGGGGGGAAAATGGCCAAATTAGTGGAAAACATGTAAAACTGTTTTGAGAATTCTGTATTTGGTCCAAATCTTTTCATTTTGCTGAATCTGTAGTAAGATGTTTGTTGGGCTGCCTGCGATATCAGTTCTGCAAATGCCAAGGTACGTATGGTGAGCACAGTGCCAAGGCCTCTGATAAGTGTGTGTGTGTGTGTGTGTGTGTGTGTGTAATACAGTGCAGATGGAGGAGCCGAGTGAGTGTGGGATCTACAGAGTGCAGGAACGGCGTAAAGCTGCGGTGCTGGTATCTGTGCTAGTACCGCTGCGGTGATGCCAGCGTGTACCGTACGGCTCCACTGATCCCTCTGTGTTTTGGAGAATCTCACAGGGATCAGTTCTCTGTTTTGGAGCTGTGATCACATGTGCTACACACAGTCATCAGTCTATATTTAAGCCATATTGAGAGATTGATGTGATATAAATACATACAATTGAAGAAATATAGTTTAAACATGGCAGTGCTTGTGGCTAGTGATGGGCGAATCCACTGTTTTTACATCTGTTTATTTTACTGAAATAGACCACACCCCATTTTTTTGGCGATACACAATAATATCGCCAACATTTTTTAATATTGTGAACGATATTATACCCTGAAATATGGCGCCATATCACCCACCCCTAATTATCACACCAGGGTTCTACTATTTTTGCTGTTTTCAGTAAAAAAAAAATTCACACTGTTCTCATTTCCCATTATATATCTACTAGAGACAGAATATATCTGTCCAGTATCATTTATTTTACTTTAATTCTGAATATACGGAGATATTTGGAGTACGTTATTAGTATCATGATATTCTGGATCGGATCTAGTATTTTTTAAATATCTCAGTTAGGGGTGTGCCATATATTGTATGCAATAATAAAATTAGATTTTTTTGTTAGAGTACTGTATCCTTTGTGATATCGCCAAGAGTATTATTATCGCAAAATATCTTAAAATATTGTGATATTATTTTAGGCAGTAATGCCCACTCCTACATAGAGCACATCCTATTAGAAGAGCAAATTAATATATGGTACACACTATATTGAAATATGTTGAAATATATGATTGACTCTTGACTGTAACCCAACCATAAACCCAACAGCGTCTCTCCTGTATGGTCACACAAGAGTTTCTTCAGACCTGATTGTCTTTAGGCTATTGTCACAATCCCCCCAGTGAGGGTTCTGTATTCAACTGGCAACCCCCTTGAGGGTTCTGAACAGAATAAAGGATGGTTGGATAGTAATATTAGCTGAGCTTACTTCAGCATTTGTATGTTTGCATAACACTTTTGCTTTGGTGTTTTGTGGCTTATATTTGAAAATTTACTTTATTTCAGCAATGTACTTAAAAATTCTTATACAACTCATATATTATGTAGTTGTATTACACTCAGAGGGATCTGTTGTAATTGTTGATTTCTTTTTTTAATTGCTTAAGCTTAGCGTGCTTAGCGAGTAAGGCTGATGCTGCTCCAGCAGTGCTAGCTGGGGTTAGCAGCCAGGTACAGTCCGATATGCTCACCTCTGGACAGCGAAAGAGCTAACTAGCGCTTAGTGTGGTTAGCGGCTAATGCTAATACTGCCCCAGTCTCAAGTCTCTGTGCTGGAGAACTAAACTATAGAACTAACCACCTTTTGGAGTCCTTCTATGAAGAACATAGTTTTTTATAGCACCAAAAAAGTACCTTTTTATGGCTTTTTTTTTTGTTAGGGTCACTGTAAGCAAGTAGACATGCTTTTTTTTTTATGGGCGTCCCCTCTTTTAACAGTGGGTGCATGTTTTTTTTTCCCTCACTCATGGCCCCACCCTTGGATACCCAGCCCCCGTCCAATCACAGTGTATATGCACCATTTTCACTCTTTGTGCCTTTTATTCTTGATTTGAAAAGGGGGCAGTCCTATTCATTTATGAACTTATAGCCTGATGCAGTGCTTTCCCCCCTAGCCTTATACAGTCCATCTCTTTCAGCCTTCCTCCCACTCTTTCAGTCACACACACACACACACACACACACACTTGTGGAGGCCCCGGGGACCTCAGGCCTACACAAAAGCGCTTGGCTGCAGTCTTTCTGCCGTATTGTTCTTCTGCACCACTGGGCAGCGAGGGGTTAAATCTGTGTGAGTCACTCTCCATCTCTCGCCACGCTATGTCCAGCTCTAAATAAAAAAAAAAAAAACGAGCTGCAAGCCTGCTTACATTTCTTAGATGTACAGTACTGTGCAGTCAGTGTTTGTCTATTTACTCAATAAAACACTAAACTTGCAATAAATACAAATAACTTTCATATCGTCGCCGTCCAAAGAAAAACAAGTGTCTCTATTTTGGTCGATTTTTAGTTAACTACATAATTTTAGCACACAAACTGTCCCTTACACTGTGCCAAAAGGTCTTAACAAATAACCTGAAAGAAATACTTTAAAATGACGTGAAATTAACTTTATTTTTACATTGACTTCCAATTCAAGTTTTTAAATTTTTTCTCTCTCCTGTAAAGTTGCTGTTTTTGAGATACTCGTTTTACATTGAACATCAAAAATATACTGTATTTTTCACACCATAAATTTTCATACCCGATCTACACAGATTTCTCTCCTGAAAACTGTTTATTTGGGTGAGCTTCTGTTTATTTACAGCTTAGATTTCCAGATTTCCACTAAGGCTAGTGAGAGAGCTGCACTGAGGAACCCTGAGTCTTCAGGTAACCAAGGGCGATATTAGCTAGCAGTTCTTCCCACATAGCTTGTTTTAACACTGTAAACGGGAAGGCTACAGTCCAATATACTCACATCTGAACAGCAAAAGAGCTAACTAGCGCTTAGCGTGCTTAGCGAGTGAGGCTGATGCTGCTCCAGCAGTGCTAGCTGGGGTTAGCAGCCAGGTACAGTCCGATATGCTCACCTCTGGACAGCGAAAGAGCTAACTAGCGCTTAGTGTGGTTAGCGGCTAATGCTAATACTGCCCCAGTCTCAAGTCTCTGTGCTGGAGAACTAAACTATAGAACTAAACAAGAATTCCGTATTTGAGTAGACTGGCTTTACTGCTCCTTAATACCACACTGGTAAAATTCATAAATAAATTGCTCTTTTGAAAGAATTAGCTACTGCATCTACCTCATCTGTTTTCATTTGATGTATATATATTGCTGCACTAAAAGGTAGTAATTCTCATTTGTGAAAGTTGGGTTTAATGTCACTTTGAAATAAATTTAGAAAAAAGTAAGCAATTATATTATTTTGTCATATTTTTCGAAGAATAACTAAAAACGAACTTAAATGTGGTATAAAATGTTATCTATATATATATATATATATATATATATATATATATATATATATATATATATATATATATATATATATATATATATATATATCGTTATTGTGATATTAAAAATTCCATATAGTGCCCAGCACTACTCTTGCTCTTAATATATGAATTCGGATGATATATTCGTAAGAAATTGCAGTCACTTCCTGGGTAATCTTAGCCGTGAGAGTCTGGTGTGGTTTAGCAGATGCAGTTGGATTAGCAGTGTCTGAACAGTTTTGGTCTGTATAGAGAGATGATTAGCATGGTATAAGGACAGTCATGCTGTAATATATTAATAAAGATCTAAACGTTCACTATGTCTCGTAACTCAGGCTGACGGGAGGCCGTTCCTCCAGCTCCTGTTGCTGGATCTGTTAGACAGAATCCTCTGATTAAAGTGAACACCTCCATCTGTGAGCGTCTCGGCTGGAGTCCAGGCTTTCTTAGAACAGATCAAGCGTCCTCTCTCTGTCTCTCTGCTGAAACTTCTTTCATCCTTTTAAACCCAAGTGTCTCTCTGTGTTTCATCCCCACAGCCGACATCATCTCTACTGTGGAGTTCAACCACTCAGGGGAACTGCTGGCCACAGGAGACAAAGGAGGGCGGGTTGTCATCTTCCAGCAAGACACTGAGGTACGACTGCACAATATACCTGGAAAAATCATGGAATCATGGAAAAAATAAATACCTAGAACGTTTTGTGAAGATCATGGAAAATTTGGTCTAAAAATCTTTGCCTTTCCATTTATTGATGAAAAAAAAATCTATTTTGAGCTAAAAATATCAATTCAGAGGTAATTCAGTAATTTAGCTCTACACAGTAGAGCTCTCAGGATCTGAAACATGTTTTATTATTAAAGATTGCGTGTCAACATTTATTAGATTCATTTTAGGCCTCTTATAAATCGTTTTAGTTGATTTTTGGTGTTATTGTCTGTGTGCACTGATGTTTTACAATTCGTATGGTCATGAAAATTTTCCTTGAAGGCATGAAAGTCAAAAAAAAATTATAGAATGTATTTGTTAAAGTGTCTATGAACCCTGTATGTGTTATGCTACTTTATGCAACTTGTTTTTCTTAGAGTTCCTTAGTCATTATTATCAGAAATCTGGTGAAATTTCTTGTATTTTTATATATTGCAAAATAAATATTTTGTATAACTAAAACTTTTACAATGCCATTTATTTTCCCCAATATTGTACAGCTTTATACTAAGGAATTTGATGAATTTATACTTGTTTTAATCAATTAGGTCAAAACCGAACATATGGGCTCCATAAGTGGTCCAGCGGTCTAAAGTGCTGCCCCTATGATAGGTAGATCGCAGGTTTGAATCCCGGTCATTAAAGCTTAGATTCTTTGCCCGAATCAGACTTAAATACGCTTTGGCATGATAATCACATGTTAAATTATATCAGATTTAGAGGCAAGTCATTCAGACATCATGTTTAGGCCTGTGGATCATTGTTTGCATTTTTCTTAAATAATGTCTTCTTTAGTGTTAGTTAACATCGTTTTGAACTGATTTCGCTCATTCAAACAGCCCGAAAAAGCTCAGTTTTAACACTCAGTTTTTACAAAAAAAATGTCTGGTTTAAATCAGGCTCAGGCTCATAATGACAGTTTATGGGTCAGGCCTGTTCGGGCTGGATATCTTGGGCCCGCTTGCCATCAGCTGCCAGAGCCATGATTTGCTTTCCATGGCTTTTGGGTACAGTACATGACGCTCTTTCTCCTCATTACTCCTACGGTAATGTGGATCAGCACAAGGCTGCGTCTGTGAGGTGATGTATTGGAACAGAGTCGCTGCGCTTTCCTCCAAACTCGCTGTGATGCATTTGCAAATAATACCTCACTCCACTCTTGTTTGCCCCATTGTTCTTCTATTTGGAATTTTGCTGTTTTCGGTCGAATAATTTTAGCTCACAATTATTATGTGCATCCCTGATAACAGTAGTAGTAGTAATAACCACAATAAGCGTATTTTAAGGAGCAAGAAATCATAATTGAAACTCACTTTTAAACACAGTTTTAATTATTGAGTCTATTCTAATGAATTAGTATGAGGGGAATGGTATCTCATTCCTATTCTGATGCCTCTCCATGAGGGGGAGCTTATAGTGTGATTTGTGTTCCTAGCAGATTTATTTAGCAGATGTATTTATTACTGCTTTAATTTATCTTTTGTTTTTTTTTCTTCCCCACAGAACAAGAGTCAGCCGCAGTGCCGCAGCGAGTACAATGTTTACAGCACGTTTCAGAGCCACGAGCCCGAATTCGACTACCTAAAAAGCTTGGAGATCGAAGAGAAGATCAACAAAATCCGCTGGCTGCCACAGAAGAACGCAGCACAGTTTTTGTTGTCTACAAACGGTTAGTGAAGCCACATAAAGTATCACAGCAACCACCACAAAAAAGCACCATACCAGCTACCTGAAATTCCATTGTAGCCTCAATGCAACACTGTAGTCCCCAATCTAGCAAGAACTCCACATCATCATTGCAATCATCTGGGATACCATAGTAGCCACCTAGAAGAATGATTGCCTAGCAACCACTAAACAACACCATACCAGCTACCTGAAATTCTATTGCAGCCACCATGCAATACTGTAGTCCCTGTCTTGGACTTATTAACACCACTCTAAACACTTTTAGGATACCATAGCAGCCCCATAGCAAAATCTCAGCCTTGCTACCACTAAACACCATAGCAACTACCTGAAATTCCACTGCAGTCACCATACAACATTTGTAGTCAATATCTAGTAGGAACTAAGCAACACCATTGCAATCATCTGTGATACCATAGCAGCCATCCAATAAAATTCTAGCCTAGCAACCACTAAACAACACCATACCAGCTACCTGAAATTCCAGTGCAGCCCCCATGCAACATTGTAGTCCCCCTCTAAGCCCCATCATGGTCTTAGCAACACCAGTCGAACCATCTGGGATACCATAGCAGCCACCTAGCCAAATCCCAGTCTAGCAACCACTAAACAGCACTATACCAGCTACATGAAATTCTATTAAGAGTCGCCATGCAACACTGTAGTCCCCATCTAGTGAGGATTTAGAAATACCATAGCAGCCACAGAGCAAAATCCTAGCCTAGCAACCACTAAACAACACCATAGCAACTACCTGAAATTCCATTGCAGCCACAATGCAACATTGTAGTTCCCGTCTAGCGAGAATTTATCAACATTATTGAAACCCTCTAGGATGCCAAAGCAGCCACCTAGCAAAATCAGCATCGATTCTCCATTCATTCTGGTGGTTATTTTTCATTATTTATTAATTATTACTTTTTTATATGTGATATTTGCCCTCCGATGTCCGATATGTCCGCACGGCCCTTATGTAAGAGCGGCTGTAATCAGCCTGTGTTTTTGCTCCTTTAGTGAAGTGAGTATGGCTAATCGGTGGGAGTGAATGAGACAACCCAGTTGCAGCAAATCCTCCAAATCAGAGTGATTTTTGCCTGTGACTCACCAGTGCTGTCTGCTCTCCGTCTAAAAATATGATCCCTGATGTGTTATACAACCTCTGCGTATTTATAAAGGCATTTCGGTGCTCTGGATTGCAGCTCATCCAGCACTAACCCTTTCTCGTTCAGCCTGGAGGCGCTATTTATATACAAGAACCTGCTTCACTGAGGAGGAGAGTGAAGAAAAGGAGTGTGAGATCAAACTGCCTCAAATAAATACCTCACTTGTTGCTTTTTACTTTTTATTTGGGACTCAATCCAGCCATTTGTGTTAGTCAGCGTTGCAGCCTTTTTCCTTTTATATCTGGACTATAATTTGTCTTTATGCTTGATATTCTTAATAGGGCTGCACAATATATCGTTTATGCATCTTCATCGCGATGTGCACATGCACAGTAGTCATGTTGCAGGAAGTGCAATGTCACTTAAGGCAATTAAATCAAACAAGTCATGTTGCAATGGTTTGATTCTTGACACAAGAAGTAGATGCACAGCACTGTCTCTGTCTCTGTGTGAGTGACAGGCTGCTGCTGCCTAAGAAGCGCGAGGGGGAAGGTGAGTGCCTCCATCCACATTGTTGGGCACGTGCTTGTAAATGTGAGCACGTGTGGAAAGCTGTGCACCTCAGTCCAGCAGTTTTGCAGCGCAGATATTTCCAGTTAAAGCTGAATTCACACTTTTAACCCTTTTAAAAAGCCATTTAAACGCCTGATTAAAGGGACGATTACTGTTGTTTTGCTGTTTTCCTCGGGTTTTGAGAGCTTGACACTGACTCAGCTCTTGATTGGTCCGGACACGAGTGCACGGGTGGGTGCGGGGCTGGTGACGTCTTGGGCCCTGCATTTGTTTAATATCGCAATATATATCTCGTTGAAAAAAGAACATTTGCAATGTAAAAAATTTCAATATTGTGCAGACCTATTTAATTCTTAACTGTTTAGCCCCTTTATCACTATTGTTTATTGTATTTAAGCAGATGCTCAAGATGCTCCACCTGTTCTTTTTGATGAATGTAGCTTTTAATAGACTCAAGCAGTAAAAATATTTGCATGTCATTTGACTTTTATATTTTGATTGACAGATAAAACTATAAAATTATGGAAGATAAGTGAACGTGATAAAAGACCAGAGGGCTACAATCTTAAAGAGGAAGATGGACGCTGCAGGGATTCAACCACCATCACGACTCTACGGGTATGTGGTCACACACTCTCTCTCACACACACACACACACACACACACACACATAGAAAGAGAGAGAGATTGTGATTCAATCGAACAGGCCAGGATTTTTGACAATTTTCTGCCTGATATTACACCTTTAAATCTTGAGGATAAAGCATAATTAGAATTGTAATAGAAAATAGGGCTGGCCCGAATAGCGTTTTTTGAGCTCCGGATATTCGGCACTGATTCGAAGCGAATATTCGAATATTCGTTTTTAAAAAAAGAGGTAAAAAAAAAAAATTAAAAAAAGCAAATCACGGCCCCTTTAATCCACTGAAAAATGTTCAATTTGCTCTGACCGACGAGACATATTCACCCCGGATTTTTGGTGTTTTTATCCCCCATATTTTTTCTGTGTTTTTAGCTCAGATTTCTTTGTGTTTTCATCCCGGAATTTCTGCTGCCCCACACGCGGCTTATCCGCTGCGTAAGCAGGCTAGGAGGCTGCTGCTGCACGGTTTCTCCGCAGCGCAAGCCAGCCCAGTAAATTGCTGTTTGTGTTTTCACACTTAGGCTATTTGCTTAAAAAAACAAACAAAAAAAACGTTTGTTCAGGAAGTATTTTATATTCTTAAACATTGTTAATTATATTAGAGGACAGTCATTGTAAACTGTACTTGGTCTATTTCGGTTAAAGGATTGTGCAGGGCATATTACTGATTTTGTATTTTTGCACTTGGGCTATAAGCTCAATATTAAATATTTCGTTTGTTTAGAAATTATTTTATATTTTAAACCATGTTAAATTATATTAGAGTAGAGGAAAGTCATTGTTAATGACGTTATTGTACTTGGTCTATTTCGGTTTAAGCATTGTGCAGGGCATAGCCGTATTACTGATTTTGTATTTTTGCACTTGGGCTATAAGCTCAATATTAAATATTTCGTTTGCTTAGAAATTATTTTATATTTTTAAACCATTTTAAATTATATTAGATAAGAGGAAATTCGTTCAGACATCATTTTTGTAGGCCAGGCTTTTGTAACCGATTTAGCCCCTACTGTTGCCACATTACCCCTTACGTTTTATTATATAAATCAGTTTCGAAGAGCCTGCATTTTTTTAATCATGTATAATAGAGGTCTGCGCGAGACTGATTTTTAAACCCACTCTTCCACGCTCCCGCGTTTCTGTCTCGTTACCGCTCCGCAAAAAAATTGCTTCTTTTAATCCCGCGCCCGCCCGCCACATAGTGCGGTCCCGTTCCTTACCCCAGTCCAAACACCATCGGTGTGTGCGTGTGTGTGTCGGTCCATCCTGCGCGTTGAGAGTTTTCTTTAGGGTTTTTTTTTTTACAATTATTACAGTTTTCTTAACTATTTATTAATTTGCTCCCGCATCGTCTGGATTAAACTCCCGCTCCAGTCAATAACAGTTCAGTTCTGTCCCGCGCGCAAGATATTCTGACGGGACCCGCGAAAACAGAAGTGGTTAGAGTGAGGTGGAACTCTGGAAAGGAGAAAAAAAACGAATATCCGAATACCAAAATTAAAAACCGTATACCTACTCAACGAACGAATATCCGAATACCCGAATATTCGGGTCCAGCCCTAATAGAAAATATAAAAAATATTTAAGTAAATCTGCAACTGTCAAAATACAATGAATAAAATCATACAATCGGCTCTTTCCTGAACTTCATTTTGAAATCTATGTATTTTTTCCTGAATATAAATCAAACAGTTCTTGTCCTCCAAACTTTGTTTCATTATGTTTGTCTAGATTTTACATCTGTTTTCAAACCTGCAGAATTTGAGTTGATTTCTGTTACTGATCTGAAATTATTAAGTGCAGTAGAGAGAAAACAGACAGTTTCTCCAAGTGTCCTGTAGGAGATTTCAAAGATTTAAAATTTTACTGCAGGGAAAAAAGGGTTTTGTATCACCTACGCCTGTAGCCTGTATATGGAACAAGGCATGTAAATAGGTTAAGCATATTGTCAGTATATTGTAAGAGATAACAGTATTTAGTTTAATTTTTGTTTGCAACACATTATTGATATGTTTAATATTATATAATATTCTTACACTGGGTGGTGCTATAATCAGATTTGGTTGTTAAATTCTGTAAAACTGACACCAATACATTTCTAATTCCTGGTATTTTATTATTATTTAGAAATATTTTATCCTCTTCAGTAACACAGATGCTGTGAACTGTCACATTAACTAAAACAATTGCTTAAGGTTACTGTAACTAGGGATGCAAAATGATATTGTATTCTATTGGGATTGGCTAATAATTGCTAATTTGGCAAATTTGATATTTTAAATCAATAATTGCTGACATATATCAAGTGCCAAAAGGGACCAAACGTCACTAACACTACTTTAAACATTTTTTTAACTGATTTAAGCTGTTTTTTTGTTTATTTTTTTATATAATTTTTATAATTTTATGTTTTTTTTTATAAAAGACGGGTTAAAACTGTGGTCAGACTATGTAAATATTAGTTGGGAAAAATAAATGTGAAACAAAGCATGTTAAAACAAATCTCTCATTGTTTGTATACAATTCGTTAAAAGCTAAATATAAGGAATATACATTTTACGTTAGTTTCTAAAGTTATGTCGGGTGTTTAGTTTACCTTTAAGTTTTAAAATAAATGTGTAATATCAGATATCAGCACCATCCCAGAATTCCCACATCGGTGAATCTCTAATTGTATCAGGTCGAGTCACAGTTCTCTCTTTTTTTTTATTTTATTTTTATTTTTTTTATGAATTAGTGCATGTTTTTATGCTTAAGAATCTGCAGCATTAATAGTTGACCCACTTCAGAAAGCCCAGTACGCCCACTGCTGTGACCTCCACAGATCCAACTGGGCGAACAGCAGATATGTGAATCTGCTTTTCACTGTAAAGAGGATGAGCGAGAGAGACTCCTCCACTGAATTACAGCCAGTAATGAATACAGATGCACACACGCGCACACAACTTCATACGTCATACCTGTAGAGAAGCATTGAAATACGAATAGGACTCTGAAAAAGATAAATATCATACTTTTCAAATTATAAGGCGTCCTTAAAATACTTTCATTTTCCCAAATATCGTCAGTGCACCTTATGTATGAATTCTATCAGTCAGGTATTAAAGGAGCAGTAAAGCCACTCCACTGAAGTACAGCATTATACGGGAGTTTCAGTGAAGTTTCTCCAGCACTAATGCTGGGAGCACCAGCTTTAGCATTAGCTGCGAACCGCAGCACAAGTATGTTGGACTGTAGTTTGCTGTGTTGAAACAAGCTACGTGGAACGAACCGCTAGCTGATGCCGCCCTGGGTTACCGGAACACTCAGGGTTTATAAGTCTAGCGCTATCAAAGCATTTATATTCTGCTAGCGCTGCGGTTAGCAGATAATGTGGCCTCAGTTGCTCGATCCTACCGCTTCGAGCTTTATAACATCAGAAAAATTAGACTGTTTCTGAAGCAACAGGCAACCCAGCTCCTGGTACAAGCAGTGGTCATCACACGCCTCGACTACTGCAATGCCCTGCTAACTGGCCCCCCCTGCGTAGTAAAACCACTCCAAATGATCCAGAATGCAGCAGCACGTCTGGTCTTCAACCAGCCAAAATGGGCACGTCACCCCACTGCTCATTGAGCTCCATTAGCTACCAGTTGATGCTCGCATCAAATTCAAAGCTCTTACAATCGCCTACAAGGTGATGACAGAACAGGCTCCTTCCTACCTGCACTGATCACTCCTGAAGGCTTACGCTACCTCCCGGCCGCTGCGCTCCTTCAGTGAACGTCGCCTCGCTTTACCAAACAAACATTCGCACAAAGCAATCCAGACTGTTCTCATACAGAGTTCCACAATGGTGGAACAAACTACCTTCTACTACCAGATCAGGAGCATCTCTCACTGTCTTTCTTTAAGAAACTCCTGAAGACAGAGCTCTTCAAAGAGCACTTAATCTCTTAACACCTCTAACTAACTAACTAACTAACTAACTACTTTCTCTCCTTCACTCCTCTATCCCATTATTTCCATTTGACCTCCTTTAAGCCCTGTCTAAGGATGTTTTTACCTTTAACTTCTATTACTTTTGTACTTCACTATTGTAAGTCGCTTTGGACAGAATCGTCTGCCTAATGTAATGCTAATGCTGCTGCTCCCAGTCTTAGAGCTGGGGAAACTTCACTGAAAAAAAACTCACATTTATACAAAATATTGGAAATCTGAGGTTACTGTAACTAAACTGAAGCACTTTACTCACCCAAGGAAGCAGATCTCCATAGATTAACATCCAGAACTCGCTTGACATTGAAAGAAAACGTGGCGACACACTTGGTGCACCTTATAGTTGGAAAAATTGACCTAATACCAGGTATACGTTTAGAAAGATATGAAGTCCTAATGCTCCTGTAGCTGAATGCAGTCAAGTCCTCACACCAAAGTTATCAGTTTCAGCAGCATCCTGCATCTCAGTCCTCGTCCCCTCAGTCCTGAGTGTTTTGTATCTTCTGTCGGTCCTACAGGTGCCAGTGTTCAGACCCATGGACCTCATGGTGGAGGCCAGCCCTCGCCGAGTTTTTGCCAACGCCCACACTTACCACATCAACTCCATCTCAGTCAACAGCGACAACGAGACGTACCTGTCAGCTGACGACCTGCGCATCAACCTTTGGCACTTGGAAATCACAGACCGCAGCTTCAGTATCCTGCTGATGGGATATTGCATGGGTTGCTCGGGGTATGGAGTGGAGGATTGGGTATTTGTTGCACTGATAGTGTGTGTCTGTAGGAGAGCTGATCTGGGAACAGACTCCACTGTTCTGTCCTAAAAATGTCCAGCCGAGTCTTGGCAGCGTCCATTTTAGAATCCGATTAAAGCCTGAACCTTCATGGTTTCGGATGCAGTTGTCAAGTAAAGTTTTTCTAGGTTTAAACTGATATACTGTTATGAACAAACTGCTCCATGCTTTTTACATACTGAACGCATTCACTGCATGCAGCCGTGCGACCCTGCGCTGCACGTCCCATTGAAAACACTTTTTACTGTTCACATTTTTAAAGCAGCTTTACACTGCAAAGATATACGCGCTGGAACACCAGAGGAGACGATGTGCTCACGTGGTTTAATAGTGCGCATTTTGGTGTATGTAGGTTTATGCCTGTGTGAAATTAACCTAACAGGGAGAAACGCCCTAAAAAAAAAAAACTCATCAACTGGTCCGGATCATAGAAATGAACTACTGGTGTGAAAACGCCTCAAGACTCTGGTTCGTTTGCACTCTTGGTGCAGTTTATTTTTGCAGATGGGGGAAAAAAAAAAATAAATAAAAATGTAACTTGGTTTCTGACCTAAGCATCCGTTCTTAGACTACTCCTGGATAGGTTTGATTGTGGTGAGAACATGATCCTGATGATGATCACATGTTTTCTTGGGGCACATTTTGATACATTTAGGTTTTTGTCTGTGTGAAAACAAACCAAACCGTGGAGGAAAAAATCTTAAGTAACCGAACCCTAATGCCAAGCTCAGACTACACGCCATTTTTGTCCCTCACAATGTTCACTATGTCAGATTAAGCAGTTATTTTTGTTTTGCGTCGTTCTCGGGGGACTGGCAACACTACACGTTAGTCAACGACCAATCATCGTCTGCGTCCTCGTGAGTTCATAGGTCATCGCAGGGGAGAAGCATAGAATCTGACAGTCACGGCTACAGATGTCCTTTGCATGAAGGAAGCGCTTTTGTGCTGAAGAATCTAAAAAAAAAAAAAGGGGGGGAAAAGTGACTGTGGGCTCGTTCCTGGGTTCCTGGGTGACCCAAATGGACATTACATGGTTTTTGTACTCCAGAGAAAACGTAAGGTATGGTAAAGATGTAGCTACTTAGGTTTCAGTGCCTGTAAACAGAATATTTAATGGATGAAGTAGATTATTAGATGATCATTAGATTATTCTTCTGTTTCTCTGGTCCAGCAAATTTCAGGAGCACAGTCCTGCTTTCTTTTTTTGTGTTTACATCTGTGCCCCACAGAACGCTCTGTCTTCCTGTTGGTCAGAGTCAGGGAGCACGTCGCGGAGCATGAAAAACTAGATAAAATACAAATACAAAAAATTCTAACATGCTAGTCTTTCCATCGGACGCTCCGACGGCATTGCACACGTCTAACTACTGATTTTTGACTGTCGCACTACACGGACTTTTGTCGCTTGCGGCGCCGACAAAATCGGGTCAAAATCGGGCTAAAATCGTGTAGTCTTATCCGAGCATTACACTGATTTGCACCAGGAAAACTAATTACAGGTGTAAAAATGCCCTTAAACGCCACTGTTAAGCTATTGTATTTTAGGTAGTTTTTATATTCATTAATTAGCGCAAGTTACATCATTTTACCAAATTTGGCCTACATTTTTTGTTCAACATTAGCAGTTTAATTTACTTATGTAAATGCGGAGTCACAACTGTTGAGTTGAGAAGGTAGATTATGTACACAAGTTTCCATGTTCCTGTCAGCCTTAAAGGAGTAATGGAAAAGTTAAATGGATTCGGGTTGTAGTGAAACGTGTGGAATAGCCCACCTTCATTCTCCCCAGAATTCCTAAATACAGTTGATTAGTTGGTGTAGCCATATCTGCTTTAATTAACTCTCTCCAATCCTGAATTTAGCCAGTTTTAGCAAATCCTCTTGTGAGCAAAACTCTACTAGTGCGTTCAAGCTAAAATCCTGCACTGAAGGATGTGGACCTGAGTCATGTATTTAAGATGCAAATCTTTGAGTCATGCAGAGAAGGTGGTAATTTCTAGGGAAAATCATCACTGCGGGTTTTATAGACTGTTACGTACACCTTATAAGTTTCTAGAACGATTTTAAAGTAATCAAGAAGTTTATTCTCCCTTGGCCTGCACTTGTGTATATGGGTTTAGTTTAATTTCAAAAGAAGGCACTACTGTTCATACACTGAGTTCAGGATGATAATAAAATGTTCTGATTCTGAACTACAGTCTGTAATTATAGAGTGAACGGACACTCAATAATAAATGAAGGTAATCTGGTTGTGAAATGCTTTACAATACACAGTACAT
This sequence comes from Astyanax mexicanus, assembly GCF_023375975.1. Classification (NCBI taxonomy): domain Eukaryota; kingdom Metazoa; phylum Chordata; class Actinopteri; order Characiformes; family Acestrorhamphidae; genus Astyanax; species Astyanax mexicanus. The sequence goes on along the minus strand of NC_064427.1, from coordinate 17,929,245 downwards.
GGTGGTGTAAACAGGGTCATGGATTAGGATCTCTAGGAACTTTCTAGGAAGCTGTGTATATATATATATATATATGTGTGTATATATGTGTGTGTATGTGTGTTTGTATATGTGTGTTCCTTAACCCGGTGCCAGACATTGTGGACATTAAACCGGCCAACATGGAGGAGCTGACGGAGGTGATCACAGCCGCTGAGTTCCACCCTCACCAGTGCAACACCTTCGTCTACAGCAGCAGCAAGGGCACTATCCGCATGTGTGACATGCGCGCCTCCGCACTTTGTGACAAGCACTCCAAGTGTGAGTATCACTACTTACAATAGTTACACACATTACTTAAGCAATAATACCCAAGAGGGAGTGCTATAACATGTAATATTGGCATTGCTGGGCTGCTGGCATAGAATATTACATGTTGTTATAGCACAAACACGAGTGTGTTATTGTGAATATACCACAGTTCCATTATCACTGTTTATTGAAAGATTTTAAAGAGTTAAATAGGAGGACAATATAGGATCTGTTTGGGTATAAACACTCTGCCACTTGAAATAGTTCCATTGCTGCTCTGTTTGTAGCTGCGCTGTTTGGCTTGTAAGCGCTGTATCGTTGCTATCGTGGGGTTGTTGTTATTATTAGAATATAGTAAAAGTATTGATGGACTGTAATTCTATATCAAATGTAACTTTCATGTTCAGGGTTTGTACAGTCATTAAATAAAATGGAAAAGTAAGGGAATTTGAAAATAGCAAGTTTTGGAAAAATAAAAAATCCTAAAAAGTTTTGAAAAAAAGTCATGGACATTTGCTCTACAAATCTTTGTTTGTTTATTGATGTAGAAAATCGATTTTACATTACATTGTATTTTTGGCAGACGCTTTTGTCCAAAGCGTCTTACAATAGTCAAGTACAGAATTAATAGAAGTTAAGATAAAACATTTTTTAGATAGGGCTTAAAGAGGTCGAAGGGAAATAATGGGATAGAGGAGTGAAGGAGGGGAAGAAGGAAATGAAGTTAGAAGTAGATAGTTAGAGGTGTTAGGAGAGTAAGTGCTCTATGAAGAGCTCTGTCTTCAGGAGTTTATTAAAGATAGTGAGAGATTCTCCTGATCTGGTAGTAGAAGGTAGTTAGTTAGAGGTGTTAGGAGAGTAAGTGCTCTATGAAGAGCTCTGTCTTCAGGAGTTTATTAAAGATAGTGAGAGATTCTCCTGATCTGGTAGTAGAAGGTAGTTAGTTAGAGGTGTTAGGAGAGTAAGTGCTCTTTGAAGAGCTCTGTCTTCAGGAGTTTATTAAAGATAGTGAGAGATTCTCCTGATCTGGTAGTGGAAGGTAGTTAGTTAGAGGTGTTAGGAGAGTAGGTGCTCTTTGAAGAGCTCTGTCTTCAGGAGTTTATTAAAGATAGTGAGAGATTCTCCTGATCTGGTAGTGGAAGGTAGTTTGTTCCACCATTGGGGAACTCTGTATGAGAAAAGTCTGTCAATATGTCAGCTCAGAGTTAATTTAGTAATTTAGCCTCTACACAATGGAGCTCTCAGGATCTGACAAACATTTTATTATTAATAATTTTATCTGATTAATTTTAGACCTACTATAATTAATTTTAATTATAGCTTTAGTTGATTTTTGGTTGTATTGTCCATGTCTGCTCTGATGTTTAAGTCAAGAAAAAATCATGGAAATTTATTGGTTAAAACGTGTATGAATCCTGCCATTCTTTGCAGGAATTGCATAAATAAAATTGCTTTTTAATACTTTTTGCAGCTACCATATCTAATGTGTCTGTTGGTTTATCTGTGACTTTTTTGATATTGTTAATATCAGTATCTGAATTGTATTATATAAGCTGCTTTATTTGATGTAAATAGATTTTCATACTGGATCTGTTTCCCCCTTTTCTTCTCCAGTATTTGAGGAACCAGAAGACCCCAGCAATCGCTCTTTCTTTTCAGAAATCATCTCTTCCATCTCAGACGTGAAGTTCAGCCACAGCGGTCGTTACATGATGACCCGAGACTACCTGTCCGTCAAGATCTGGGACCTTAACATGGAGAACCGCCCAGTGGAGACGTACCAGGTGAGATGGATGGGTGAGCTTTATGAAGGAGAAGACGTTTTACTAGAAGCTGGTGTTGGATTTGCAGTTGTGGTGGTCCCTATTATTACTATAATCCTGTATGTATTATTAAAACATTGCATAAGAAGAATAAATCTCATTAAAAAGTCACTCTGCTTATTTTTTAAATATGGTGCAGGGTTTGCAAAAAAATTGGCAAAAGAGCATAATTAGTTGTGTAGTTTGAGTTAGAGCAGTAATATACAATGAACAGAACAATGTATAATCAACAGTAAACTTTGTGTACCAGTATGATCTGAGCCACTAGGGGGCAGTACAGTACCACAGTCCGCACAATTGCATATATTGAAAATATATTGGTGTTTTCCTGATGAAAAGTCAGTCCTGATCCAGTTTAAGAATCATCTTATGAGGAGTAGGAAAGCAATAATAATACATACATATAAATTGAATTACTTGAGATGGATTTAAGTGGAATAATTAATTAATTGAAATGGATCTGACAATAGCATGACATTTTCACAATACATATGCAACATCAAAAACTCAGTTAATTCAACACATTTCACTGCATGTGACATTATTTAATTCATTTTATCTTAGTCTGCCTTTAAATATATATATTTTAAATATAGATTAATTCGCTCTTTGCTTTTACAGGTTCATGAATACCTCAGGAGTAAGCTGTGCTCGCTCTATGAAAACGACTGCATTTTTGACAAGTTCGAGTGCTGCTGGAACGGGAATGACAGGTGAGGAGAAGCTCTCTGCTAAATTTTATTATTAAATCTAAAAAAAAAAAAAAAAAGGAAAAATTTGGATCTGCTGGATTAGTGGGTTTAAAACAGTGGCTACTCATTTTCTATCTTTGTTTATAATTATATTTTGATATATTTATGCTCTAAAAACCTACCTAGTATATAAAACTGTTTATGGTTTAGTCATTTAGTCAAATAGCTTGTTATATAGAATATGTTTCTGTTGCTGGATTAAACCAGTAACAGGAATAGTAGATTAGTAAGCAGTATTGATTAGGGGTGGGAATCACAGGGCATGTCAATATATGGTATCACGATACATTTCCCACGATAACGATATTCGATGCATCACATAAATTCTTCTGGATAAAAAACTCTTAAATTAGTAAATCCCAGGAATTATGTATTTATTGTTGTCAGTTTCACTGAAAGCCCATGTTTTTTGCTATAGATCAGTATTTCATTAGAATTCAGTTTGGTCCAGTTAGAGAAAACTTCATCAGGCTAAGGTCCGGACCGTCGCCAATGTTAACTTGTGTTATAATTCAGTGTTTTATTCTGTTTACTGAAGAAGCCTATAGTAGTTCTGTCAGTGTTTTATCAACAACTGAAAGACAAAACTAATTACACATACTAGTATATTTCAACTTTATTTATTGTTTTAAATAGGCCTGTCACAATAATTACATTATCAACCTATCATAAAATAAATAGAAACACCCTCAATAATTTAACAATAATGTGACTATCTATGTTCACTTTGTTTCAAAATGCTATATTTTTTCTTTTTGATTTTATTTATAATAGATTTAGGCCTGCCTGTCATAATAATAATTACATGAATGATAAATCATACAAGATATATAGATAAATGTTTGCTGAACTTGGCCAAAATATCAGCTTTTTTTAAAAACAGCAGTTTTATTTTATTTAATATTATTACTGTATCATACTTTATTATATTGTGGGTAAAACTGATGGGGGAAGTTGCCAATGCTTTTTGTCCCCTGGGGGTTGCCTTAGTTTTGAGGCAGGGTTGTTTTGGGAGCAAAGAGAGCGCATCTGTGAGCGCGGGACTTTTTTCTTGCTGAGGAGTTCTGATCAGGTGGAGTAAAGTGGAATATTTTGGACTCTTGTCTCGGTTGTTTCTCTTTAATTCCTCCAAGTAACACCGCTCGGTTACATTACTGTCAGCATGTTTTATAAATGTAGTATTTTAATTTTTTTTTTTTCTGGTGCGCACCATCTGTATTAGCTTTTCTCGCTTTATTCTCCCACTTCTCACCGCCTGCTTCTGCACAGATCTGATTGGCTGAGGGGAGCGTTTGGTGATCTTACGTGATTGGTCTGTAAGTTTACTGCGCTGTAAAGCACGAAAACCATAAAGACAATAACGTTCCGCCGCCTTAAATGAACACGATCAGAATTAAATCCTTCTCAGTAGTTTATCGGTTTGGGTCCGGATTGGACAATGTCTGGGTCCAGACCTGGACCGCGGTCCGCCTATTAGTGACCCCTGCTATAGATATATACATATTTGACACCACTGCTACAAATTCTGTACGTATAACTGGCAGACCGCTGTATGTTAATCAGCTGAGCTCAGAGAAGCCTGAACCTGGTGTAGCTCTTATCTACAGAAGCTCTACTTATCACTGGTCAACAGGGACTGGGGGGCCGGGTCAGTAGAGCACTGTGCTAGGCTGTGGGTAAGCAGTGTTTTATACTGTTTCCTCTTATTTCAGGACACAATGAGAACTTTAGCACTCTCTTCCTGTGTGAATATGGAAGGCAGGGGTCATATAACCCGGGGCGTTTGTTCTATACAATCTATAAAAACAGCCAACGACTTGTATCAGAACTAAAATAGTTTAATGTGGACTTAACATGGATAATAGACGCATTCAAAATGTTAGTCACAGATATTACAGGATGTTTGTATGTTTTATGAATGAAGGAATGGGTCGCTCTCTGTGCAGCAACTCCAGTCATGACGTTTTCTTACTGATGGGGCTGGATATTGTTTTAAATTCTTTTCTAAATTGTTACCAAAAATACTAAAAGCAATAACTATTCTCACACAACAAATTTATTTAACAGCTGACACAAGTTATCATAATCTTGTTGGAGTAATGAGCATATTGTTTGTGGCTCTTTATTAAGAACAAAAACAGCAGCATTACTCTGAACTCCTTAAACTATCAGTCTTCTCCATAAGCATGCTACTTGATGCATTTCAGTATTTTAGATTCCTGTTTAAGAAATATCAGCATTTCATTAAATTATACTTATAGTAGTAGGGGTATGACGAGATCTCGTGCCGTGAGATTAAAATGTGACTATTTCTCATCAAGCTTAAACCTGTCTCGCGGGGGAAAAGAAACTGTAGGTGAGAAACTGTAGATCAGCTCCGCGGTACAGTTAAAAAGCTCCACGCGACAGTGCTCTTACTGTCCCAAATATTCACAGCTCTAGTAAATGCTGTAAGTAAATGGTACACGTGACTGATTCATAGGCGGTTGTACTAATCCCTTAACTCTGTACTGTATTTAAAAAATGTTTTGTCTCTGTTTGCACTTCAAGCTTAGTCTTAATATGGCTTAATATGGTTATGGTTATGCATAGTTAAATTACAAGAGATTTAGGAGGAAAAAACACAAACCATAGGCTTAATATGACTGGTTGTGGTTTGCACTTATTGTTTGCACTATATAAGTTACAAAGTTACATTTTTATTTTTGATTCTTATTTCTATTTCTTATAGAATCAATGTGTGAGAGAAACCAGTCTGTTAAGTTTGGGTTATATGATTTTGTAAAATAAAACTCTAGTTTGTTAAGCCATTTTTCGTTTTTGACGTTTTCTTTAAAATTATTTTAAATCTCGTCTCGTTCTCGTGAACCCAGTATCGTGTCTCGTCTCGTCTCATGATATTAGTGTCTCGTCACACCACTGTATATTAGTGTTGTCAGTCACTTAAAAATGAATTAAAATCATGATAAATGTTTTTTATATGCTGGTATTTTCCTTTATTATTGAGTGTGGTTTAGGTCAAAGAGAGAGAGAGAGGAGAGAAAGAGGGAGACGAAGAGAGAGAGGGAGAGAGACTAGAGAGAAATTGAGAGGAAGACCATGTGAGTGAGTTACAGAAAGCGAGAGAGAGAGAGAGAAAGAAACAGCGAGAGGAAGACTGAGTGAGAGAGGGAAAGAAGCAGAGAGAAAGTGTGCAAGAGAGAGGGACAGACAACACGAATGAGAGCGAGAGAGAAACAGTGTGAGCACCTGAGAGATTTTAGCACAGCAGCGGAGTGTTGACAATTTCAATGATCTGCATTTCTTTGCTAGTTTTTCTGCTTGTTCGCGGCAGGGCATAATCACAGTTGTTTTTACCTCTCTGTGCACGCTGTCCGTGTTTGGCGCGTTTATGTGTGTTTTGTGCAAAGTATTGAAAACAAGCACACACTTCTAAACTTCATATAGCTTCAGATTACATCAACGACAGTAGAGTGTAGAGAGACTCATGGAATGGAGATTTTCAGGTGGGCAGTTCATACCTTGGAGGCAGTCGAGAAAGGCAAAAAGATGGAATTGGATTTGACTGGATTTATGGAGAATAGACAATATGTAACATTTTTTTGTATCAGTGTGTGTGGCTAGTGACTCCTGCAGATCTGAATAAAACAGTCTAACTAAATGGAGAAAGCCAGAAGGTAACATAGACACGGAGGCACCCTGAAACCCACAGTAAAGAGAACAGCACTAGCATCTTAGTTTACCACTGTTCCACATTTAAAATCTTTCATCTCCGTTATATTAATACTTTCTCTCTCTCTCTCTTTGTCCCCTGACCAGCGTGGTGATGACGGGCTCCTACAACAACTTCTTCCGCATGCTGGACCGCACGCAGCGGCGGGACGTGACCCTGGAGGCGTCTCGGGAGAGCAGCAAACCGCGGCAGGTCCTGAAGCCCCGGCGGGTGTGCGCCGGCGGCAAGCGCAAGAAGGATGAGATCAGCGTGGACAGCCTGGACTTCAACAAGAAGATCCTGCACACCGCCTGGCACCCGCAAGAGAACATCATCGCCGTGGCAACCACCAACAACCTCTACATCTTCCAGGAGAAAGTGAACTAGCGGGCGCTCATCGTCTCTCTCTCTGTCTGTCTCTCTCTCCATCTCTCTCTCTCTCTCTGTCGGCCGGCGTGGTGGAGATGAAGATGGAGATGAAGATGATGATGATGGAGATAGATAAATCTCCGAACCTCTCTGTCTGTCTGTCTCTGTGTGGGGGAGGGCGGGTACGGGGCTGGGGAGGATGAGGAGGAGGATGAATATTATTATTATGATGATGACGACGACGAAGAAGATGACACTGATGATGATGATAACGACGACAATGACAACTTTAAAGATTATTGATGATAAATAATGATGATAAATGAACTAGCGACAAAAAAAAATAAAATAAATAAAATGAATTGTTTCTGTGGCAAACATCACCACCAACATCATCACCATGACAACCAAAACCACCACCACCACTACTACTGTAACCACAGCAACCACCACCACAATCATCACTTACAGACAGGCACCTCCTGCTCCAGGACCGGGTAAAGCGGTGAGAGAGAGAGGCTGGTCTGGAGAATGATGGGTGGCAGGTTGAATACCAGGTTGCCAGGTCTCTTGCCTTCCTCCGGTCATGTGCCATCTGCTGTCTGTACCCACGACCCTCTCCTTCACCCCCTCCACCCCACTTACATCCACCCGTCATTCCCTGCGGCAGTGCGTGAGTGGTGGAGTGGGCAGCCGGTTCAAGTATCTCCATCAATCTGTCAGTCAGACATCAGCCATAGTTTTTTCCGTTGTTTTTCTTTTTTTTTTTTTTTTTTTGTTCTGTTTTTGTATTCTTCTTTCGGTTTTGTTCAAGGTGTCTGTGTATAAAAAAAACAGCAATTTGAACTCGTATGGATGTCCCTGTATTCTTTAAGCCTCAGCTTATTTTGTGCCATTGTACGATATATATTTTTTTCTTTCATTTTTTTTTATTCATTCAGTGAAACTGCCAAGATGATGTTTAGGTTGTTTTAATTCTGTTTAAAGAATGTTTCTTTCGTTTTTTTTTTTGTTTTGTTTTTTTTCCTGTCTTTATTCTGCTCAATAAATTCTCTCCGATACTGTCCTTAAACACACAAACCCGTTCAGCCAGAAAGGTTTCTCTTTTTTCATCCTTTTTTACGTTATTTCCGTTCCGTTCTTTTCTTCCAAAAGTGAATTTAAAGGGCCACTGCAGCAAACAAGGGCCTTTTCGAAAACATATACATACATCCATCCATCCATACATACATGCATACATACATAAGCCCTGTCTGGACGGGAGTAGTTTCCCAGGTGGACGTCCGTGAAAAGTATTTCACACTTCTACTATCACAGTGATAGTGATCCTGCTTCTGGACTGCAATTGAAAAAAACAGGAGGACCAGTGAGTATTTTTCGAAGCTTTTTTCTCGGTCACATGACATCGCCATTCAGTATCTCCTCCATTTCGACTCACTATTGTGTTTTTTTTTTTATATATATATGCGGATCTCGGTGGAAACATGCGCTCAAAGTGTAATTGCGGTGCACGGCAGTGGACAAATGAGCTATTTTATTCAACTCTAGGTGATGTGTGTCCGGACAGGACTAAAATTACCGGAGGACCACAGAGTTCAGCAACAAATAAACATTAGATAATTCAGCCTGTAATTTTCTCAGAGGACATCTGAAAATATCACGGACATGGTCATTTTGGATGGATATAAAATTCCGGAACCCCCTGAGAAACTAATCCCATCCGGATAATAGGGCTATCTATAGTCACACACACAAAAACATGCACTTAAACACACCTAAAATCACACACTCAGTGCCCCAAAGATTATTATTCCTTATTACTTTATTATTGTTATTATTAATAATCTTCTCAGTGCAGAAGACCCGTGCAGTAGAAGACGGCCTGTGGCAGAAGTGTCGTAGTCATGTGTAAAATGTTTGCGCTACAGTCTGTCTACAGTGAGTAGTGTGTTTATGTACACACACCCATACATAGAGAAACACACAACCCAATAAATAGACTGCTAATTGGCCTGAGCGAGAACTGTTGCCCTTACTGTATTATTTTACTTTTGTTCTTTCTCTCTCTCTCTCTCTCTCTCTCTCTCTCTCTCTGTCTCTTTCTCTCGTTCTCTCTCTCTTGTTGCAAGCTGAGAAAGATTATAGAGATTATGATAATGATAAATGGTATTTATAAACTGAACAAACATTAACATTCAGAGTTGCGTCTCTTTATTTCCTCAGACTGAGACTGCTTCACATTACGGAGTAAACGGATTTTAGATTCTTAGATGACCGTTTTACACATCTTGGCTGGATTTTCTCAGTCAGCTTTATGAGGTAGTCACCTAGAATTCATGCTTTCAGTTAACAGCTGTGCTGAACTCGTTAAGAGTTAATTACTTGAATTTCTTGCCTCTTAATGAAGTGTTTAAGAGCATCAGTTGTAAAGTAGTGAAGAGGTAGAGTTACAGGTATACAGTGAATAGCTCTATATGAGTAATGTTCTAATCCATATTAAAACATGGCAAGAACTACTTAACTCAACTTTGAAAGTATCCTCAATTCCAGTCGGAAAGACCGTGGAAAACGTTATGATGAAACTGGCGCTCATCAGGAGCGCCTCATGAAATTATCTGTTGCACAGGATAAGTTCATCAGTGTTACTAGCTTCAGAAACCGGAAGAAAACAGCACCTCGGATGATGTTATTACGTTATGAGGAAACTGGCACTCATCAGGATCACCCCAACCTTCAGAGTATTTTGGTTTGTTTAACTTTTGAGTTTTCCTATATATTACATGTGTTCCTTCGTTGCCTGGATGACTTAAGAATTCATTTACAGTGTAAGAAGAAACTTTAGACTGGAACTGTACTGTACTAGTGCGTCTCATAATAATTATTGAAAAGTTACTTTATTTCAGTAATTCAGTTGAAAATGTGAAACTCATATATTATATAGATGTATTAAACACAGAGTGATCAATTTTAAGTGTGTATCTCTTTTGGAGTTGATGATTATGGCTTACAACCAATGAAATCCCAAAAATCAGTGTCTCAGAAAATTAGAATATTATAAAAGATTAATTGGTACTTTTGGCAGTGTGCAAAAGTCCTGCTGGAAAATGAAATCCTCATCTCCATAAAAGTTGTCAATAAAGGGAAGGCAGTATGAAGTGCTGTAAGATTTTGTGGGAAAGCCCTGTACTGACTTTAGACTTGATAAAACACAGTGGATCAACACCAGCAGATGACATGTCTTTCCAAACCATCACTGATCATCAGTGAATTTTACATTTCATTTGTAAATTAAGGGAGTCTGGAGGAAGCACAGTTCAAGCTGCTTGTCGTCTAGTGTGAAGTTTCCACAATCAGTGATGGCTTTGGAGAGAAATGTCAGCTGCTGGTGTTTATCCACTGTGTTATATCAAGTCCAAAATCTTACAGCACTTCATGCTTCCCTCTGCTGACAACTTTTATGGAGATGCGGATTTAATTTTCCAGCAGGACTTGGCACACTGCCAAAAGTATCAATTGGTCTTATATAAAATTGTATCTTATGCTTCACATTTTAAACTGAATTACTGAAATGAAGTAACTTTTCAATGATATTCTAATTTTTTAAGATGCACCAGAATACCTACTAGTGTATAGTGGAGTTTTTCTATAAATTATGAAGGAAGCCCCGTTTGTTTATCTTTCTGATTCGTCTTGCCTCGTTACGTAATGCGCTTTCTTCGTTATCATTGGCCAGATCCGCTCTTGCGTCATCGCAAACTGCAGAACTTCAAAACAGCCCAGTTCACCCAGAGAGAGACTTTATTATAGGGGGGTTTAATCCCATTGGGTTTGGACGGACTGGGACCAGCCAGGCTCTATTGGCCCTTAGTGCTGCTACGCGCCTCTGAGCACGTCCAGGAGTGTGTGAGGGACTGGACTAACAGAATTACGCAAGCTTCCCATTATAAACACGCACACACACATACACGCATACATACACACCATGTCTGACGGTGCTGCTCCTACAGATAACAACAACGGAGAGCCTGGATTAAACGGTATGTTTATCTCATTTTTCTGCCTTTTAGAACGTTGTCATCTCTATATAACTACAGTTAAACATTTATTACACAATTATGTATCGATTTTGACACTTTTCGTGCTTTGATTTCGCGTAAAATCCGATTTATATACTTCAACACTGCTTATTTCTGAATCTGCACGTAGCTAAACGCTAGGCTCCCTCTTATTTAAATTGACAACGTTGGTAACCAATGAGAACGCGCGACTTGTTAAAAAAGGCGGGTTCACGACGTGGAGCGACGCGCTCTGGGCCAATCAGCGGTCGTGCAGCCGTGGCGAAGGCGGGCTGTTGCAATTGTCAACAAGACGAAGCTAGCTAACCTAGCTAGATAGGAAAAATGGAGCTGGAGGTGTTTGTTTCTAGCCTGGTTTTTAGTTTGTTTTAGAGGTTTTTCGCTTAAAAAGCAGATTTTAAGCAAGGTGGTGGGCTGAAAATGTTTCTGGCAGATTGAGTTTAGCGAAGATTCGCGTATTTTATCGTCTATTTGATATTTTATTTGATGTTTAAACCCTTTGTGTCACAGATAGCTGGTGTTAGCTTGAGAGCTAACTAGGTAAAACGACTCTATTTCTGCACTATTCTGACTTAAAAACACAGTATAAATAGATAAATTAATCAGATATGCAAGATTGAGCTCTTATTGGTGAATGTAATAGTGCTCTCGGTGTATATTTAGCTGTAAGTTATATCTGTATATATGCCGCAACAAAAGATCTCAAAAATGGTCCTTAGCTAACTAACGCTAAATAAACCTGTACTTTCAGTATTTTCAGTGTTCTTTGAAGAAAGTGTTTGGAAATTTAATTTATGGGGAAATGTGTTCCTAATAAAGTGGTCAGTGTGTGAAGTTGCTTCATATAATGTAGCTAGTAAAGGTTTTATGCCAAATAAAGTGTTTAAATGAACCCTTTTCAGCACTTTTCATAAGGTATACGTTTTTTTTAGACGATAGATATTTCTAATAAAGTGGCAAATAAGTGAAAGCACAATGTTCAGTAGGTGTTTCTAATAAAGTGGCCAGTTATTGAATGCACAATTTGCTTTGTTGGTGTTTCTAATAAAGTGGCCAATGAGTGGAAGCACAATGTATATTAGGTGTTTCGGATAATGTGGCCAGTTAGTGAATGAGCGTGCTTGGTATGTTTGTATTTAAAAAAAAAAAAGCCCAATAATTTGAAGCACAATGTACAGGGGGTGTTTCTAATAAAGTGGCCACAGTGATTGGAAGCAGAAGGTGCAGTAGGTGTTTCCAATAAAGTGTCAAGTTACTGGAAGTACAAGGTAGTAGTTGTTTCTAATAAAGTGCCCAGTTAGTGGAAGCACAAGTGAGGTCGGTGATTCTAATAATGTGGCCAGTTAGTGGAAGCACAGGGTAATAGGGTACAGAAGGTGTTTCTAATATAGTGGCCAATAAGTGGAAGCACATTGTCGAGGAGGGGTTTCTAATAATTTGGCCAAGAAGTGGAAGCACAAGTTACAGTAGGTGTTTCTAAAAAGTGGCAAATGTTTGAAAGCACAGTGTACTGTAAGGGTTTCTAATAATTTGACCAGTGAGTGAATGCACAGTGTTTCTATATTGGTGTTTCTTATAAAGTGGCCAATTAGTGAAAGCACAAGGTTGCTATGTTGGTGTTTCTAATAAAGTGGCCAGTGTTTGGAAGCACAACGTACAGTAGGGCTTTCTAATAATTTGCCCATTAAGTGGAAGCATAATGTGCAGAAGGTGTTCCTAATAAAGTTGCCAGTAAGTGGAAGCACAGGGTACATAGAGTACAGTAGGTTTTTCTAATAAAGTGAATGGAAGCACATTGTAGAGTAGGGGTTTCTAATAATTTGTCCAGTTAGTGGAAGCACAAGGTAGATAGCTAGTCATGTATGTGTCATCACGCCTACATTATAAATAGAAAATAAATAGAAAATGTAAACAAGGACTTCATGCTAAAAGGGGTTAAGTTCTGAGGTCCTGCAGAGTTGCTCTCTATTCCTAACACACATAACTCACCCCAGCTAGTACACAAGTGTGAGTTGTGCACGTGTGTTTTCATGGGTGTAGAACATACATCACGCTCTTTACAAGCCTTAAAAGCTTTAGTATCCTCAGTCCTGCATGCCTGGAATCACTGGAAAGCTCTAAACGCTGCTGTTTTACAGCCGGCGTCCATTTGTGTCCAAATATTGAAACAGGCCTGAATGCAGTAAAGTCATAAAAGCGTTTTCTGTCTGGCTGCTCCTGCCTGTCGCACCACGCTGAGAGTAAACAGCCAGTCAGCACTTCGCTGTTGACCGAGCTAAAAGCTGGCAGAAGGCTGGCAGATAGAAAGTGAGAGAGATTGAAAGAGAGAGAGACACTGACTCTCTCTCTCAGCATGAGTCTGAATGGATGCTGGACCTCAGGCTGCTCTATTTCTGTTGGTTGTGGAAATGTGGACGTTTTGGACGTGTGTAAAGAAGGGCTGCAACGATTAGTCGATATAATCGACAATGTTGATTATTTAAATGTTTTGACTACAAATTTCATTGTCGACTAACCGTTAATTCGAAACAAAAGTACTGGGGACAGAAATGCAATGGTAGATGGGTAAATTACTCACTCACACAGTTTACACTCAACTTATTCTGTGTCTCCAAAAGTGCCCAAACACAACAGATTACATATAAACTCACTAAATAAAAGTAATTTCCATGTTTAAATAACATCCAGACATTTGAATACCTTTTAAATCTCATGTTCAGCTGTTTCTATCGTTTTTAGAGATGGAAGACATGGCAGAAATAATCGTTGGCTAATTAAAAAAAATATTATCAGCTTAGTCAACTTCCAAAATAATCATTAGTTGCAGCCCTACTGTAAAGCATAAGAAGTGTGTAGGAAAGGGAAAACTAAAAGTGGGAGATGATTGGGGATGTGCGACTTGATATTTAAGCTGCTGGCCTGTTGCCTGCGTTCTTATGTAGCATGTTGAGCATGCTGTTCTGTATAAAACTGGGCTACTGTGTCATACGGGGTGATGGTTACATCAGAAGAAGTGGAAATTATATTTTTTGGGAATTCAACGAAATTAAACATTGAACAGAATTCAACATTTGACTGAGTACTGAACAGATTAAAAAAAAATGAAAAATAAAAAAATGCATTTTTTGTTACTTTTTTACCATTTCTGGTAGAACCTTGGCAAATTTTGGCACAACACCTGTAAAGTCAAATTAGCTCAACTAACTCAACTTAACCTAGACTCAACCTAGTGAGTTCACTAAACTAAATACAAATCAACAACGTAAGACAATTAAACATTTGGCTGAAGGCCAAATACCAAATACAGAACATGATTAGTTAGTTTTGTCACTTATTTCACCATTGAAAAAAAATAAATAAATAAATGTATATTAGTCCTGCTTTAAAAAAAACATTATAAAACTACAATTTAAAAAAACAAATCATTGATCATCCATTTTGTTTAACCCAGCACACATACAAACAAAGCACAATCAGTCTACCTTAGCAGTGCTTTTCTAATCTGAAATATGAATTTGCCTTAATTGTTCTGTAATTGTCACGAATTTGCATCAGAAGTTCTGTTTTATACATTAATTTACCTCAGCAGTGCTATTCTGATCATGAATCTACCTCAGCAGTGCTATTCTGATCATGAATCTACCTTAGCAGTGCTTTTAATTATGATTTTGCTTAAGGAGTTCTGTTCTAATCATGCATTTACCTTAGTAGAGCTATTCTGATCATGAATCTACCTCAGCAGTGCTGTTCTAACATGCACAGTCTCCAGTCTGTAATCCTGACAAAGAGGTCAGAAAGCTCAGATCAGATCAGAGCTCCACTGCTGTGCTTCTGTTTGTATCTGTGAGCACTGTAAACACTCACATGTCGGAGTGGAGGCTGAACATTCTGGACAGTCGTGGGTAAAGGGGGCATCAGCTGTCGCACTGGTTTTCGTGGAAAAATCACAGGGATGCAGTTCAGCCGCAGCTCAGAGGCTCAGCGTAACTCAGCCCTGAACAAAGAGCATGATGGACATGTGTTAATACCCAACACTCCCAAAACAGACAGCATGCATGTTTACTGTTATGAAATTAGTAAGCTCAGGGCTGGGGGTTGGGGCATCTGTGATGCTGGTTGGGCAATTCTTTACCAGGGCTTTTACACATAAAAAAAAAAAAAAAACTTTACATGTATGATATACAGGAGTTGGACAATGAAGCTAAAACACCTGGTTTTAGAGCACAATAATTTATTGTCCCGACGGACAGTTCTGGTGGAAACAGGAGAGTTGAATTCAGGAGAGACTTTGAATTCTGCTGTGATTTGGGTTCAGCCGTGGTTTTATGTTTTTTTGGATACAATTCGGGTTAGCACCCGAACATCCCTTTCAGACAGCTTCCTCTTACAGCGTCCACAGTTAATCCTGTTGGATGTGGTAGGTCCTTCTTGTGGTATGCTGACATTACCCTGGATACCGTGACTCTTGATACATCACAAAGACTTGCTGTCTTGGTCACAAATGCGCCAGCAAGACGTGCACCAACAATTTGTCCTCTTTTGAACTCTGGTATGTCACCCATAATGGTGTGTGCATTTCAATATTTTGAGCAGAACTGTGCTCTTACCCTGCTAATTGAACCTTCACACTCTGCTCTTACTGGTGCAATGTGCAATTAAGGAAAGATTGGCCACCAGGCTGCTCCAATTTAGCCATGAAACCTCCCACACTAAAATGACCGGTTTTCCAGTTTCATTGTCCAACCCCTGTAATTAATTACAATATTAGAGAAAGAGTTAATTGTGAGAATCTGGATACATTATAAGATGCATTGGTTATGGAGGTTCTACAGGTTCTGTATGGATCCTGCATCATATTTACCTACAGATGTTTTTTGCTCCCTTACAATACCAAAGGCACACTGACACGCCCTAAATCCAGCTGCATGATGCGTCTTTCCCAAATCAAGTAAAATCATATACAAGTTCAATCACACATGTTAAACATTTCGAGGAATTCTCCATGCTGTGAGGAACTGATTGTGTTTTAAGAGTAAAACCAGGCTCTACTCCAGTGTTACTCTATTATTAGTCTTGCTAATACTGCAGAGTCAGCTCAGCTCCTCTCCGATCCGATCACATGACCTGAATGTTTACTCAGTTAGAGGAAGTCATCTGGTGCTCGGCCTGTGCATTCTTCCTTTCTCCTGCTGCTGGGAAACTGTTGAGTATCTGTATCTGAGGGAGCAGGAGCAGATCTTCCTCACGGCTCGGCTGGTCAGCAGCTGGTCAGCCACGTGGGCAAACACTGGCCCAGTGATAAGATAGTGGTGGTTAGTGATGAGACAGCAGAGCGGCTGAAGCCAGACATGAAACACCCCCACCGCCCTCCACCCTGCCCCATTCACCAGCCCAGTCACAGACAATAAAGATATTACTGTGTGTGTGTGTGTGTGTGCCGTTTCTCACGTAGAGCCTTAAGCAGTGAGCTCAGACGTGCCTCGTATATCAGTGGGGGGGCTGAGGGGGCATTTACTGTCCTTTTTTTACTGTCCTTTAGGGGCTTTTCAGGGATCCCTCTGTCTCTGGTTCTGTCTGACCCGCTTTAACCCCGCTATTTTTGTGGGCTGAACTCGTCTCAGTGGTTACAGAGGAATAAAAGCTTTAATACTTTATTGTAATACATTTTATTGCTATATAATATTATTTGGACTTACATATGTGTTTTATATATATATATATATATATATATAAAACACAGTGGACCAACACCAGCAGATGTCTCTCCAAACCATCACTGATCATCAGTAAATTTTACATTTCATTTAAAGGAAATCAAGAGAGCAGAGTCTGAAGGAAAAATGGAGAGACACACAGTCCAAGCTGCTTGAGGTCTAGTGTTAAGTTTCAACCAATCAGTGATGATTTGAAGAGACATGTCTGTCATCTGCTGGTGTTGATCCACTGTGTTCTATTATCAAGAAAAAATCTTACAGCACTTCATATCTTACAGCCTCCCTCTGCTGACAACTTCTTTTATGGAGATATGGCGGATTTCATTTTCCAGCAGGAATTGGCACACTGCCCACACTGCCTCATTACCGCAAATAATGCAAAGAAAAGAAGTTCACTCCTGATGCAAACATTCAAGCAGTTCAGCTTGGTTTGATGGCTTGTAATCCATCTTCCTCTTGATTATATTCCTGAGGTTTTCAATTAGGTCAAATCAAACACTCTTTATTTTTTATGCTGTATGAATAAGTTTCACATTTTGATCCGAATTACTGAAATAAAGTAACTTTTCAATGATATTCTAATATTCAAATATATTCTGATATTTTTGAGATGCACTAGTGCAGGAGTATTTAATTAGAATTCAGTATGGTCCAGTTTCGACAGGCCAAGGTCCGGACCAATTTTTAACTTATGATTCAGTGCTATATCCTGTAAGGTATGAACTATGATGAAACAGATATATAATAGTAATATAATAAATGCCTCTCTGGCCAGATTTAGTTTACATTCATCGCTTGTCTCTCTGTCGCGCTCGGCGTGACTTTAGTTTCCGCCCGTTCTCGTTTTTCCGCTCGTTCTTGGGCTCCCTCTCCTTATAAAGGCGGTTTTTCACGGCCGCGTCCCCAATTCAGTTTTGTGATTGTATTACCCAGGATACACGGTAATGCCTGGTGTGTGGCTGTTATACCCGATAATGAAGGTTTGGTGTTAAGTAGGGCTGCAACTAATTATTATTTTGGTAGTCGATTAATCTGATGATTATTTTTTCGATTAGTCGATTACTCAACGATTATTTTTGTCATGCCCTTCATCTCTAAAAGCGATAGAATAAGCTGAACATGAGATTTAAAAGGCATTTAAATGTCTAGATGTTGTTTAAACGTTGAAAGAACTGATTATTTAGTGAGTAAATGTTTAATCTGATCTGTTTGGGCACATTTGGAAACAGACTACGTTGAGTGAGCCATTTACCCATCTTCCATTGGGCTTCTGTCCTCAGCATTTTGTGTAATGCGGTACTGTTTTAAATGAACGATTAGTCCCCAATTAAATTTGTAGTCGAGAAATTTAAATAACCGACAATGTCAATTATATCGACTAATCGTCGCAGCCCTATAGTTAAGTAGTATATTTGCATTGTTTTTGATATACTGGCAGTTTTAATTAGCAGTAACCTTAGCCACGTTCCTATGGTTAAAAAAGAAGTCTTATAAATAAATAAAAAGCTTAAAAGAAACACATAAAATACATAAATATAAATATATGCCATCTACTGCAGCATTAAAGGTCCAGTGAAGGTTTTCTGCTGTATGTTTAGTGTAAACTGCAGGAAGATCAACGCAGTATGAAGGATCATGTTTGCTGAGTTAGATTGGGTGCTGGTGGTTTTGAGAACTGTGTCGACATCTCAGTCTAAATATATCCTGCAGCCTCTTGGGTGTAGACTGCTGCTGATCTGCAGGAGAAGGAACTCGGGACAGTGAAGAACTCCGAGCTTTCTTTGTGTGAGTGTGTTTTCAGTGAGGAGCTTTATAAAGAACTCAAATAACAATGGAGAAAACAATAGAATTCTTACAAGTGTGGAGTTAGTACTGGTAGAGCTTAGATTTCCCACCATTTTCCCTGGGCTGAGTCGGGCTCAACAAAAAAATAATCTGTGACAGGCGTGTGTATTTTAATAATATATTTTTTTTACTTTTATTTTATATAAAGCCATGGCATGATGATCACAATATAGCAAAGTAACAAATCAAACTGTGTTTAAAAAAAAAAGTTGCACAAGTGCACAGTGCACACTCCACTTGTCTGTATTATTACTTATTAAGCCTTATTACTGTTTTTTTGTGTGTGTGTTTTTGCACATAGGCTATAAGCTCAGTATAAAAAATGTATTTTGGTAGAAATTATTTTCTATTTTTAAAACATGTTAAATTATATTATATTAGATTAGAGGAAAGTCCTTCAGACATAATCTTTGTAGCCTAGTTAACTGAAGTTTAGTCCTGTGGATCATTGCTCGCGTTGTTGGTGTTTTAATCTTTCGGAGATCTGTTCTTAATAATCATTTTTCTTAAATAATAGGTCTATGCTTTTTCAGTGTTGCAGTGTTAATTAACATCACTCTGAATAGATTTCGCTTATTCAAACATCCCAAAAATGTATTTTAAAAGCTCAGTTTTAACGCTGTACTGGTTTAATGTCTGGTTTAAATGGGGCTTGGACAGAATACGCTAGGGGTGAAACGATTAGTCGAGTTGATCGAGTAATTTTCTGTGCCTCGAGTAATCGTTTATTTAATTAAAAAACTCGTGCCTTTAATGTGACAATGTGCTTAGCAGGAAGAAGAGCAGTAAGAAGGAGCAGGCAGCAGAGGTTTTAGTTTAGAAGAGGGTATTTTGAAGCTGCGGGGGGACAGAGCGTCAACTTACGAGGAAAAAGGGTCGAGAGAAGGTTAATATACCTTATAACAAATCAGTGAGATTAACATTAATGTAGCTCAATAGCATAACGACAGCGCTGTGGAGTGCTGACTATTAAAAATACTGTCTAATGTGTGTTTAGTTTATAAAAACAGACAATTGTGGACTTAATACAGGCTTTCTGTAAGTGAACACAGCGCTGAGGAGTTTATAAACGAATACATGTCACCGGCTCGGTGAGAAGAACTGGCAACATCTCTGCTGTTCAGAAGCTAAGATGCACAACATCATGCAAATTTGTATGCCTTTTTTATTTATTAATTTTCCTGTAGTTTTAATACTTACAAGAAATCCTTGTTGAAAATTATTTAACTTAATTTATTAAAGTACTAATTATTAAATTATTATTATTCCTTTATTTATTTCTGTTTGTGTTTGCAATTTGAAAATGTTTGTTTTAAATTTAAGATATAACTTTTCTAAAAAAGGAAATCAATTGGTCATTCATTATTAAGTGAAATGTCTTGTTTTTTTCTTGTGTATTTTTAATTGCTCTTTATTTTAAAAAAAAAAGTTTTATCTGATTACTCAATTAATTGAATTCATTTTTCAGTTAAGTACTCGATTACTGAAATAATCGATAGCTGCAGCCCTAGAATACGCACAGGCTCGGGTTGGGTCGGGCCGGATATTTTGGTCATTTATGTAATTTTGCTAAATGTTTTAAATTAACTTGAAATTGTTTAAATATGGCATATGCTTAATATTGCTGCAAAGTTGTTTGTTTTAGCAGATTTGTGAATGGTAAAAGCTATTTAGGGGCTACTTTTGGGTAGTGTACCTCTTGGTGAGAGATCATTAGATGCTAGACATGTCTCTATGAAGAATTCATAGATATTTTGCCCAGTTGACAGACTTTAATGCTGCATTTATACTGCTCTGCGCAACAAAGCACAGCCACATATCCCATTCATTTTCAATGGGAAGCATCAACTCCAACAGACAGTTGTGCAGTGCATCATGGGTCTGATGCGTCGAGTCTGGGGGATGTGATCCGATGAAAAAAATAGAGCCGAGGTGAACTTGCAAATGAATCTGTCTAACGCAATGCGTCTGTCCAATCAGGGAGCAGGTGTTTGCCTGATACGTGTCCTCGGTGCAAAGTATGAAAACATTCCAGAGAAGCATGGAAGAAAAGCTAAGCACTGCGGTTTTGGGCTTCCCTGTCCTTTATGATTAATCCCTGCTGATTTACAGGGACTCTGATCAGCGTTATACAGTATGGAGAAAGATTAAAGAGATTGTTCTCTAGTGGGTTTTGAACAAATTAATATTAATATGAAGCTCAATCAAACATTTCTATTTATAAATATTACATTACATTACATTACATTACATTTGGCAGACGCTTTTGTCCAAAGCGACTTACAAAAGTCAAGTACAAAAGTAATAGGAATTAAGATAAACCATTTTAGATAGGGCTTAAAGGAGGTCGAAGGGAAATAAAGGTATAGAGAAGTGAAGGAGGGGAAGAAGGAAATGAGGTTAGAAGTAGTTAGTGTGTTAGAGGTGTTAGGAGAGTAAGTGCTCTTTGAAGAGCTCTGTCTTCAGGAGTTTATTAAAGGTAGTGAGAGATTCTCCTGATCTGGTAGTAGAAGGTAGTTAGTTAGAGGTGTTAGGAGAGTAAGTGCTCTATGAAGAGCTCAGTCTTCAGGAGTTTATTAAAGATAGTGAGAGATTCTCCTGATCTGGTAGTAGAAGGTAGTTAGTTAGAGGTGTTAGGAGAGTAAGTGCTCTATGAAGAGCTCTGTCTTCAGGAGTTTATTAAAGATAGTGAGAGATTCTCCTGATCTGGTAGTGGGAGGTAGTTTGTTCCACCATTGGGGAACTCTGTATGAGAACAGTCTGGATTGCTTTGTGTGAATGTTTGTTTGGTAAAGCAAGCTGACATTAATTGGAGGAGCGCAGCGGCCGGGAGGTAGCGTAAGCCTTCAGAAGCGAGTGCAGGTAGGAAGGAGCTGTTCTGTCATCACCTTGTAGGCGATAGAGACCGACCGATATGGGTTTTTCTAAGGCCGATGCCGATACCGATCATTAGTGGTCAGAGTCAGCCGATGGCCGATGTGACCTGCCGATTTTTAGGGCCGATATGCTATCGTATTATATTTATTTGGCATGCTTAAAATCATACTAGTAAGAGGAGGAACAACAGTTGTAAACTTCACACAATTTATTGAAAATAAATTAGCATTTTATAGTGACTTTAATGTTACTATATCACTATATGTTAATAAAAAAAATATTAATTTTATTTAGATTGTATTATCCATAACATTTTATTTTATTCATTATATAACATATGTTCTATATACACTATATATTCATGTTTATAGTAGAAATATTATGTTGGCTATTATATAAAATTTACTGTAGGGGCCTACTAATTAACAAATGTATGACTTGTTGCAGTCTGTTAGTCTATTAATTATTCATTTTAATATGTTTAACAGAGTGCAAGAAGACTTCCATAATGTGACAACTTTAGATAGTTACTCCAAAACGGCAAAGCTCATTTCTTCTTCAACTCCATGCAGTTGAAAACGAATGGACATGGGAGGACAATGTTATAAAATGTTCACATTAGGGCTGCAGCTATTATTTTACAAAAATGGGTGACGTTTAAATTAAGAATAAAATTATAAATAATGCAAAAACAGACAGGTGCTGTAATTTAAATATAGCTTTATCTGTTTTTTTTTTTTTCTTCAAATGAGCTCCTTAGCCAGAGAAACGCGTCTCATCAGCTGTACTGGAGGTTCGGCGTGAGCGGAAAATGAGTTGAGAAAGCTGAAGAGCGCGGACTTTATAGGTTCAGGATAAAATGAGCTTTTATCAGAAAAGTCTGGAGGGGGTTCTAAAGTAGAACCCGACAAAACAGAAAATTCTGCTCATCGTTTCATTTAATATCTAACAGCGCAAACCGCTTTAAACGGGTGAGTTTTACAGCAGAACAGCAGGAGGCGGCATGATTTAATGTCTGTTTGTAGTGAAGGAAAAAGAGATGTTTTATTTTAACTCCATTATTTTAGAAACTATTTGTTTTATTAATTCGTTTACAATAAAGCTTATTTATATATATATAAGGAGAAGTACAGTCCTCTAATAATCCTGACTAACCAGTAATTATTATTTCAGCGCAGCTGATGCTGCGAATATCCTTAAACAGTTTTAGTCCTGCCCTTTTTCATTTCGTCTAAAAATAATTTAAATACTGAAAATATCAAGTGTTAATTTGATTTTATTTACTTAGATTTTCGTTTCTGAAGAAGAGACGTCAGTTATTTTATACTAGAGCTTATAGATAGGGCTTGCCTTGCATAGTCAGGGCGCATTCCAAATGCACTCCTGCCATCAACGCTAAGCATAGTTTCGTTTGGAGAGAAATGCTACAACACCGATGCAGTTGAAATTCTATTCTTTTTCAGTAAATGAAGCAACATCACAGATTACTAATCATGAGAGAAAATATAGACTTTGGGACACTGGATTGTAAAAATGGATGCCTTACCCGTTGAAAGTCTTGCTCACTCTTGAAACCTTGCGCTGCGTTCCAAGTAGCTGCCCGCAGATGTGCCGGATTAAAATCGGCGCGGCCAAATAAGAAAATCGGCCGATGCCGATTGATAAAAAAATAACAAAAATCGGCCGATTAAATCGGCTGGCCGATCGATCGGTCGGCCTCTAGTAGGCGATTGTAAGAGCTTTGAATTTGATGCGAGCATCAACTGGTAGCCAATGGAGCTCAATGAGCAGCGGGGTGACACGTGCCCGTTTTGGCTGGTTGAAGACCAGGCGTGCTGCTGTATTCTGGATCATTTGGAGTGGTTTTACTACGCAGGCCGGGAGGCCAGTTAGCAGGGCATTGAAGTAGTCGAGGCGTGAGATGACGGCCGCTTGTACTAGGAGTTGGGTGGCCTGTTGCGTCAGAAACGGTCTAATTTTTCTGATGTTATAAAGCGCAAAGCAGCAGGATCGAGCAACTGAGGCCACATGGTGCGTGAAGGAGAGCTGGTCATCAACCATAACACCCAGGTTCCTAGCAACCTTTGTCGGTGAGAGAGAGAGAGAGTCGATGCTTATAGAGAAGTTGTGTTGAAAAGATGGTAAATATAAGCTTTATAGGAAATAAAGCTTGTATAAAACCAGTTTCCATTTTTTTTAACAATGTATTTGAACAAGAAACCAGTAAAACTGTTACAAAGTGAAACTGTATTTTCTTTACAGACCAATCAAGGTTTTATTTGGGATCTGATGATGGTCTGGTTTGAGTATGGAGGCCTTATGTTTAGCATTTTAATCCTTATTTAGGTGTGGAGCAACACACTGCTCCAATTTCGTATGTAATGTTATAAGAAGCTTCGCATACGACAATCAGTCACCCCTAGTAGTGTTACAAGGGACAGCTCTAACATTTTAGGAACATGTACAGCATTTCGGACAGGTGTCTGCAATTAATTAAGTGGTGGGCCACAAAAAAAATAAACCTGTTTAGGTAATGGGATGGAGTGCTTCCACACACTAGTAGCTCTCCAGCCCAGAGGGTTGTTGAACCCAATTGCAGAACAGTTGATCTCAAAGCAGGTAAACCCAAGAAGAAAGGAATAAAATAAAATAAATAAATAAACACACCGCCCCTCACACGGGTTCGAACCGTGTTGTCAGGTTGCGCTCCAATACACTACCGCTGCCCCGGCTAGTGAATTGGGACGCCCTTAAAACGCCCTTATACGGAGATAGGGAGGAATGTAAACAAAAGCTCACCAGAGAAGCATTTTATTGTATTTTTTTTTGTTTATTATTGTTCATTATAGTTGAAACAACCTCACCGCCAGATGTGTCATGCTTGCAGACCACATCTGGAGCCCTAATGTAGAGATATTTTCTCATCGATGTTTCTCCTCCTCAGGCTCGTGGGTGGAGTTGGAGATGAACAGAAGCTCAGGTGGCTCTCAGGCCTCGTCCATCAGCCTGGCGACGCCACCGTTAGCCCAGGTGGTCGAGGAGGACGACGGCATTGCAGGCGGACTGGAGCACGTCCCCTCCTCGTCCTCCATCCATAACGGAGACATGGAGAAGATCCTGCTGGACGCTCAGCACGAGTCCAGCCGCAGCAACTCCTCTTGTGACAGGTAGGGGGCACTGTGCACGCCTACATTTCATTAGTTAGCGTTTAATTGGCATTCAGCTAGATGAGTGAGTGTTAGTGAGGCCAGGGTGTTGGATGATCTCTACCCCGGATTTAGTTTTGTGTTGGTTGATTTGTTTTGCAGCCCCCCTCGCCCCCACAGTCCTCAGGATGAAGGACAGATCAGCTTTGACGTGGACAGAGGAGAAACCCAGGTAACCGTTCATCCCAAAAATCATTAATCTCAATAATCATTTATCTAAGTAATCATTCATCTCAGTAATCATTCATCTCAGTAATCATTCATCTCAGTAATCATTCATCTCAGTAATCATTCATCTCAATAATCATTTATCTCAATATTCATTCATCTCAATAATCATTCATCTCAGGAATCATTCATCTCAATAATCATTCATCTCAGTAATCATTCATCTCAGTAATCAATTATCTCAATAATCATTTATCTCAATATTCATTCATCTCAATAATCATTCATCTCAGGAATCATTCATCTCAATAATCATTCATCTCAGTAATCATTCATCTCAGTAATCATTCATCTCAATAATCATTCATCTCAATAATCATTCATCTCAATAATCATTCATCTCAGGAATCATTCATCTCAATAATCATTCATCTCAGTAATCATTCATCTCAGTAATCATTCATCTCAATAATCATTCATCTCAATAATCATTCATCTCAGGAATCATTCATCTCAATAATCATTCATCTCAGGAATCATTCATCTCAATAATCATTCATCTCAATAATCATTCATCTCAATAATCATTCATCTCAATAATCATTCATCTCAGTAATCATTCATCTCAGTAATCATTCATCTCAGGAATCATTCATCTCAATAATCATTCATCTCTGTAATCATTCATCTCTGTAATCATTCATCTCTGTAATCATTCATCTCAGTAATCATTCATCTCAGTAATCATTCATCTCAGTAATCATTCATCTCAGTAATCATTCATCTCAGTAATCATTCATCTTAATAATCATTCATCTCTGTAATCATTCATCTTAATAATCATTCATCTCAATAATCATTCATCTCTGTAATCATTCATCTCAGTAATCATTCATCTCAGTAATCATTCATCTCAATAATCATTCATCTCAGTAATCATTCATCTCAATAATCATTCATCTCAATAATCATTCATCGCAATAATCTGCTCTTTCTGTCTAACTACATTGATCACAGTTTGAGTTCATTTTAATTACTAGTTAGTTCATTCTCTCTCTCTTTCTCTCTCTCTTTCTCTCTTTCTCTCTCTCTCTCTCTCTCTCTCTCTCTCTCTCACACACACACACACACTTTACCTCTGTTATTTCTTTATCTATAAATGTATGTATGTGTGTGTGTGTGTGTGTGTGTGTGTGTCCTCAGGAGGTGCTGGAGAAGATGAGGGATGATGATATTCTAATGAAGGACTCAGACTGGGTTGCCGATTGGTCCAGCAGACCAGAGAACGTCCCGCCCAAGTAAGTACTGTTTTCTGTCCTGTAGCCTCTTCAGCAGGGTCTGGAGGAACTGCAGCTTATATTTTTATATTCTTATATATTCATCTTCAGAGCTAAAAAAAGATGAGTGTGAAATTATAATTATAATCATTCTTATCAGTTCTAGAGCAGACTTGTTCTGTTCCACTCTTTAATCTACTATTTATGTCCTCCCTTCAAACTGCCAAGTGTTTTTGGATCAGTATCAGGTCTCCTGTGATTTCATTCAGCGTATTATTTTACTGTGCAGCTCAGCAGCTTGGGTACCTGGCTTCTGCTCAAGTTTGAAGAAAGGAGGTCAGGTATACTCTCAATTTATACAAGAACCACCTGGTCTTTAGGATACCTGTATGGTATCTTCAGTGATGAGTCTCACTTTTGTCTTGGTGGAAACAACAAATGTATCTGTGAGTGGAGGCAACAAGATCAACAATTCATTGTCACCCCTCCAGAAGGTCCAAAAGATCTTCATTAAAGGCATTTAACAGCCCAACGTTACATTATTGAGGTCCTGCAACCAGTGACCTTATCTTCCCTTATCGCACACTTTCATGTAGGCTGGGTATTGTTTTAAAATTTTAGATACCAATATGATAGTATGAAATTGATATAATGCTCAAATAATACCATTTTTGATACCTTTGTCTAAATTGTAACCAAAAAATACAAAAAACAATAATTATTCTAACATAGTGCATTTATTTAACAGCTGCCATGAGTCACTAGGAGAAACTCAATCTTTCTCTTCATCTCTCCATCTTGTTTGAAGGAAAAAAACAACTTTTGCTTACACTATAAATCTTTTCTCTCAGCAACCTGCTGGATGCATTTTAGATTTCCAGAGTTTTTTCTTTTTTTATGAAATATCAGCATTAGATTTAATTATTTATTTTAGTGGTGTCAATCATTTAAATTATTCAAAATAATGATTTTTTTTTTTTTTTTTGTAAATGAAGGTATTTCCCTGTATTTTTTGGGAGGGAGACAGTAATAATAGTGTAGTGTGGTTAACTTCTAGTTTACTTCTGGCAGATATACTTTATTATATCTCATAATATCTCAGGAAAGAGTGCATATCAGTCTTCATACAATAAAAATGCCAATGATTGATCGATTGTGGCAAAGTCAGGATATGCACAGCTTTCTCTTCATTGCTCTCTTAGAACTGTCTTGTGTGTTTGCACTCTCATATTAGGTGGCTTTTCTATAGAGATGTTTAAACTGTCTGTGTGCTGTAGTTGTTGGTATAAAAGAGGCAGAACTGATGGTGGTTTTGATTAAGATGAAGATGAAGACGATGAGTGGTACGGAAGGTACTGAATGTGGGCGGGGTTTGTGTCTTGCAGAGAATTCCATTTCCGTCACCCCCGGCGATCCGTGACCCTCAGCATGAGGAAAACCGGAGTGATGAAGAAAGGAGGAATCTTCTCAGCCGAGTTTCTGAGAGTGTTCATCCCCTCGCTGCTGCTTTCACACATACTGGCCCTGGGGCTCGGGTGAGTGAGACTGTGTGCACACAAATATATATCAGAGTTATAAAAATGCATTTCAAATTTTAATAGATTAGAAAAATTACATGTCGTTTATTTGTCAATTTTGACAAAGTTGACAGCCCTGCTATTTACACAACATCAACAAAAAAACGGAATGATGCATCGAATTTTTTACGAATTTCAAGATAATTTAAAATCATGAAGTAAAAAGTTCAACGATTATTCTGTGTAATCGACAGCGTCGACTATAATAAATTGTCAACGCAGAATTTAATTGTTCATAATGTGTAATGGAGCGAGAGAGAGAGAAAAAAAGAAACGAGAGGGGAGGACGCAAACACATAGTGAGAGAGTGACAAATCCTGAGCATCCTGATTGGCCACTCTTCATGCTTAATTGGACAATGAGGTTAGCTGCGTAAGTATTACAGAGACTGTACTCTGTCCACTCCATTAAAATGAAGTTGTTATGTTTTAGTAACTACAGTTTTTTTCTCACATTTATAAGTTATAAGTTATAAGGTGCACTGTCAACAAAAGTATTTTCTGGTTTAAATCTGTTGTAATATATAGGGCTCACCGGATTATAAGGCGCATTTTATGCAACACTAGTAAGTAACAGACCTGCAATGCTAAGCTAAGTGAAAAAAAAAAAAATCTTAAAAAATATATATATATATATTTTAAAGTCAAACAAGCGCTGTATGTCAAACTTTAATAGAAAAAAAACTTTATTTTCTTAGACAAAAACATAATTTCAGGGACCTATTTCCTTGAAAAAAGAAGAAAAAACACTAGTATCTTAGTAAAAATAACATCCAGCCTGTGTGAATGTTTCCTATAGTATATTTTGTAATTTTTTTGTTTAATATAGGTGCTTCAAACTATTAAAATATACTTTTAATAGTTTAAATATGATTTGTAGAATTTCGTGTAGACATTTTTATTTCCCTGGTTTGACCAGCAGAGGGCAGACTAGGCTAAGACAAAAGTAGGAAAAAGTAGGAAACCACTTGTGCACACACACACACACACACACACACACACACACACACTTAAGTGTACATTCGATTCACTATATTTTGTCTAGAGGAGTGCTTCTCTATTTGTCTGTGGTGTATGCAATTCATTAATCTCTTTCTCTCTATCTCTGTTACACTCTCTCTCTCTCTCTCTCTCTCTCAATCTTTATCTTTATCTTTCTCTATGTCTATCTCTCCTTCTCTCCACCTATCTATTTATATTTCTATCTATCTATCTCTCTGTCTCTTTATCTCTCTCTCTCTCTGTCTATCAATTTTCCATTTTTTTTTTATTTAAAATTGCTTTATTGGCATGAATTGCACTTAACAAATTTAGCCAAAGCAATGAAACAAGGATTGAATATAAAAAAGGTAAAAAAAAAAAAAAATACATATAAAAAAATATCTATTATATATTTTATTATTATATATCTCTCTCTCTATTTAACAGTCAATTTCAGTTCAATTCAAATAAGCTTTATTGGCATGACCATAGTATATAACAGTATTGCCAAAGCATTAATTGATTAAAAGATTAATTGAAAAAATAAAACATTTGATCAGTTATAACATATACATAAACAATTCACATCTACATAAATAAATAATTAGCTTCATTTAAATTAGACATTGATTATCATTGCAATTGATTGTTTGGATATATATATTTTTTTTTTTTTTTTTTTTTTTTATTATATGATTTATATGATTATCTCTGTTTTAGAGTCTGGTGTTTTTTGGTGTTTATGACTGAACTAACCCACTCTCTCTCTCTCTTTCTCAGGGTCTACATTGGGAAGAGGCTGACCACGCCCCCTGCCAGCTCCTTTTGAGCACCAGAACTGATGCAGTGCCTCAGCCCGTGTGGATTCAGGGGGAACGGTGCAGTTTGTACGCGGAAATGAAATCGTACCCTCCAGCTCGCCCCGCGATCCTCCCTTCTTTTATTTTCTTTTCTTCTTTCCTTTCTTCTTTTATCTTCTCACCCTCCCCCATGTTTAACAGTACAGTACATTGGTGTACCTCCTTGGCTTGGCTTGGCTGTTCCTGAAAGCTGTGTTTAGCCGGAATGTGCCGTATTGTTGATGGCGATTCAGTTTCCCACTTATATTTCCTGTGTTTCCTCTTTCTTCCTCTTTCTTCCTCTTTCTCCTCTTCCTCTCTGATAGTCTTTCTTCTTCTTACTTTCTGATTCTTTAATTGTTGGTTTTCTTGAGCGATAGTTGTTCTGCTTCCTTCGTGGTCCTAAATAGATTAGTCGTTTTAGACATTTGGGGGTGTAATGAGGGGGGAAAGGGGCGGGGCAGAGAACAACCAAATCCATGAGAGACTTTTATTTTTCAGAAGTTGTGGTTTTTAAAGAATGTGACCCAAAAACCCACAATAATGCCCCATATGAAGGGATCAACCCACTCCTAGTGAGAGTAAATACAGCAGCACGCCTGAATAGTAGAGCTTACTTTGATGAGCGGAGAGTTATATGGAAAATGATTTCAACATTTGATAATTTTGTTGATTTATAGGCATTTTAAGTTATACTGTGCTTCGCTAATTGATTGATGTATTGGTTTATTGATTGATTGATTGATTGATTGATTGGTCAAGACTTGTGTTGTGTATGTGTTCAAAGTTTGGACTTGCCATAGATTTCCATACCCAGCCGAAACACAGACCTGGACTTTTAATACATTCTAAAAATAATAAAAAATGTAATAATACTCTTAAAAAAAATGTATTTAGTTTATCAGCGTAAGCGCGAGACCTGTTACATTTAAACTGATATTTAATGTTTTTTATGATGTATTTAATAGGGATGCACTGACTTTAACTTAAAATTACCTACATTTACTGAATTATAGAGATGTTCATATCCAAAATCCCAAAAAATTACATCCAAAGATGTCAGAATTTTATAAAAGCTATAAAGGTTTTGCCGTTTCTGCCTTGTTTTACTGGTTTTGAGCGTTCCATAGAAAGAAAGATAAGAGCTGGCTTCTGCTGGAAACCCTTTCAGAACATATTTAAATTTACATTTACATTTTTATCACTGATAAAATATGATTAAAAAAAGAACTCATATTAAATATTGTTAAATAGCAGAATTTTACTCAATAATTATCTTTTGATAAGTCAGTGGCTGGTCTACTCATTTATAAGGGGGTGGGGTAATAGAATGACTGCTTTAGCTGGTCTTTCTCTTTCTACCATATAAGGAAAATCAGGAACTTATTACAGGCTTCTAATTTCAAAATAAAATCCTGAGCCCAAAAAACAAATAACAGATAACACAATTCAATTCAACAATAGTGTCTGATCTTTGTCAAGCATCGACTAATATATAGATAAAATAAATAGGTGTATTGATATCGAAACTTAAAAAAGGCAGATTGGTGCATCCCTAGTATTTATATAAAACCGAATGTTAAGCAGAACCTGGATACATTTGGTATGGAATGGGGTCTATGGGACCTTTTGTATGTAAGAAAGACTGTTGTTTGTGTGTATTGTTGTGTTTGTCTATGTTTTTGTCTATTGTTCATGTCTGTTTTGTTATTTTGCTCATCCTTATGTGTTGCTTTAACTGCATATCAGGCTTGTGTGAAGCGTTTTTATTTTTTTCTAACAGTTTTTTTCTTTATTTTTCCTTATTCATAACATCTGTAACCCTGTTCACACCTGGTATTAACACCTGATTTTGGGTGATCTGACCATAAGTGTCGAGCACAAAGTGTGAACAAGATACAGTGTATCGTAAGGACCCAATCATTGAAACCGATCATATTCGGAGGTGATCAAAGACGCATACGACTAAATTATTATTATTATTATTATTATTATTATTATTATTATTATAACTACTGTGAAATTAAATCAAAGTGTACCTGACAGTGAAGCCCCGCCCACATTAACTGTGTCACCGACCCTGCAGAAACATATGTAATAACCGCAACAGCGAGAACAGGCCATCCACTGTCCGGAGGGGTTAGCTTAGCACACTACTGCAAATAAAACAAGCTTTTAGATAAAGATAATACCTGCCTTCTCCGGTGGAAATGATCTGATCAGAAATCTCAATTCAAACTTTAAAAAAAAAATCAACCCCCAGGATGTTGTATCATCAGAATTAATAAGATGGTATATATATTACTTGTTTTACTAATAAATCTCTGGAACTATGAGTTTCTTTGATTTTACCAAATTAAAAGGAATATGGATGATCACAAGCCATCAAACCAAACTGAACTGCTTGAATTTTTGCACCAGGAGTAAAGCAGCATAAAGTTATCCAAAAGCAGTGTGTAAGACTGGTGGAGGAGAACATGATGCCAAGATGCACAAACTGTGATTAAAAACCAAAGTTATTCCAGCAAATATTGATTTCTGAACTCTTAAAACTTTGTGAATATGAACTTGTTTTCTTTGCATTACTTGAGGTCTGAAAGATCTGCATCTTTTTTTTTGTTATTTTAGCCATTTCTCATTTTCTACAAATAAATGCTCTAAATTGACAATAGAATAAAAGAAAAAAAAAAACCAACAATGTTAATTTTACTCAAATATAAACCTATAAATAGCAAACTAAAGTGCTCTTTCCAGAGCTGTTTATTAAAGAATGTCACATGTCACATGACTTCAGAATTAACATACTGCTGTCCGATGATTTTTGGCATGTCTGTGTAATTACCCAGAATTTCTTTTGCTGATGCTAAAAACGCTTCATTCACAGCCCCCTGTGCCTGACCACACCTTTTGATAATCCCACTGCTTTGATGTTTCAGACCTTTGATGTCTGTCTCTGTTTTGTCTATCTGTGTTTTGACAGTATTTAATGTACCGCATATCGTTTTATTTGGTTTAATTTGATTCGTGTTTTTTACTCTTTATGGAAACCTGAGACGTGTGATTGGACAGATCTGAGCGAGTGATGATGTAATGACGTAAAGATGTACGACGGGCTTCGTAGAAAAGAACGAAGAGGGGTTTAAGTTTAAGATCTTTAAGTTTTGCGTTATGCTTTTTAGGTGCTTTTTAAGTGGTGGTGCCACAGTATAGGGGAACAGGACAGAGAGCTGCTGTGGAAATGGCGCCACCTAGAGCCTGAAACAACCTCAGACGATGTAAAATAAATAAATGAATAAATACATAAAAAGCATTCATTGTAATAGTTTGTCAATAAAACTTTTTTTTTTTTTTTTTCGTATTTTCCCCTGGACATTTACGATTGTTTTGACATTAAAGTTTAAAGAACAACCTGCAACAGCCTCTTGGTTTATTCTTTTCTTTGTTTCTGTGCATTCTGTTTTTTTTGTGTGTTTATTGTTTTAATAGTGCAATTTTTGCACTTGAGTTGAGCTGCCAGTTTATTGGAAACACCAATGGGATTGGGCCACTGTGTCCATTCACTGCCCACTCTTATTAATCTTATGATTTTATTAATCTTATTGATTGCTGAAAGCTATCAAATCCTCACATCAATGTTGTTTTTCTCAAATTCTACTATAAATCCAGTTTTTCTGTGGACAATCGAGACACCATAACAACATAAGCAGAATAAACCCTTTTTTTAAACAGCCTTGATTTTAGAAGAAACAAATGTGCCATTACTTGTTTTGCTTACTAGAGTATCTCAACAAATTTTATCATTAAAAAAGAAATAGAAGTTTATTTCAGTAATTCAGTTCAAAATGTGAAACTTATGGATTACAGCCAATAAAAACCCCAAAATCAGTGTATCAGAAAATTTTGGTACTTTTGGCAGTGTGGGCAGTGTGCCAAGTCCTGCTGGAAAATAAAAGCAGCATCACCATAAAGTAAGTTTGTGTGGGAAAACAAAACTGCACTGACTTTAGACTTGATAATAAAACACAGTGGATCAACACCAGCAGATGACATGTCTCTCTAAACAAACCATCACTGATCATCAGTACATTTTACATTTCATTTAAAGGAAATAAAGGGAGCAGAGTCTGGAGGAAGAGTGGAGAAACACACAGTCCAAACTGCTTGAGGTCTAGTGGGAAGCTTCCACCAATCAGTGATGGTTGATTTTATTTTTCAGCAGGACTTGGCACACTGCCCACACTGGCAAATGTACCAATCGGTCTAATTTTCTAAAACACTGATTTTTGGGTTTATATTGGCTGTAAGCCATAATCATCAACAATCAACGTCTCTGTGGTTAAATTGAGCACATGTTAACACTCATCACAGCTTATTTATGGATCTGAGATCTCGTACGAGTGTGTGGAGGAACACCGCAGTCCCTGTGAAGCCACGTTCCTCACGTACTGCCCAGCTATGTGCCCCCACATGCCCTTTAACAGCGAGGGCACGGCGCCAGGGTGTGCCACCACTGCAGAATTAGGCTCTGTATTACAGCCATACATCTTATTCCACTTACAGGGGTTGGACAATGAAGCTGAAACACCTGGTTTTAGAGCACAATAATTTATTGTGGTGACGGACAGTTCTGGTGGAAACAGGAGAGTTGAGGTGCACATTGAATTCTGCCGTGATTTGTTCAGCCGTGGTTTTAGGTTTTTTGGACACAATCCGGGTTAGCACCCGAACATCCCTTTCAGACAGCTTCCTCTTACAGCGTCCACAGTTAATCCTGTCCGGGTACTGAAACTGAAACCAGTACCACCAATAATCACCAATTAGACCATCAATAAGGACTGACATTAATCAATATTAATGTGGTAAAACTTGTGATTAATCTGGATTTTTGCAGTTTTTAGCAGTATTTAATGTTGTAAAAACAAGTGTATGGCTTACTATTTACCTATTACGGTAGATTCCTTTTTACCTATACTGATATATATATATGGCTTGTGATCATCCATCTTCCTCTTGATTATATTTCAGAGGTTTGCAATTTGGTAAAATCAAAGAAACGCATAATTTTTAAATGGCCTTTTAATTTTTTAAAAACTTCTGTTGTTTAGCCAATCAAGCAAATAGAAAGAATAATTAATATAATAGAAGACAAATGCATTTTATTAGTAATATTGTGCCTTTTTGGAATGTTCAATATCAAAAGAATGTGTTTAATTATATATTTGTATTAGTTTTCTTTAAAAAAAAAAGCGAGAAAAAACATTTAAGGTTTATTTAATTTGTGAAAATTGTGAAATTATCATGGCAAACTGTGAATATGGGCTTTTCCCCTAAAATAATTTCTTTAGCCAGAATCTGATCACTAGGTACTTTAACTAGGCCATATTTGGTCCAGAACCATCTGTTATTTGTGCAGCTTCTGTGTGCTTTGTGTGTTTTTATATTTGCTTTGGAAAATTCTATTTAAACCAGTGGTTTAGGAGCATGTTTTAAACAGGTTGGTCATCTTTCCTAAGCAGCTGTAAATCTCTTTTTTATCTCATGCTTTTCTTTCTTTTTAATAGTAAACCACTGTCCTCTGGTGGCTGCACTGGGAAATTTTACAGGGTGTGTCCCAGTATCTCTAGCAGGAGTCAGCATGAAGCATCAGCATCAGCATGAAACTACAGCTATATGCACATACTCCCCCTTTAAAAGTAGTGTAACACTGAGGATAATCTTTTTATTTCTGCCGTAGATTGAAAACATTTCAGTGAGAAATAAAACTATAATTTTATTTCCATGGTATTTATATCTGGATCTGATACACAGTTCAGAAGATAGCACCTTTTGCATTCTTCTTTCATAATGCTTTTCCAGCTGCTGTTTGTTTTTGGGAGGTTACTCTTCTCAGTCTTCTTTTTATCAGGTAAAATGCATGCTCTATAAAGTGTATAGAGCGCTATAAGCTTAAAGGTCTCATTCCATCATTTTTTTTTCCATTTAAAATGTCTAATTGTGTCTCTAGTATGAATGAATGGTATGTGAGCTGTTTGCTCTGGTGATCTGGTATAACATTGCTTTAGTCCAGTGGAGGAGTGGGCGGTGAAAAACAATAGGATTTCAGCTCTTGCTCACGAATATTCATACATGCAAACATATCGCCTCTGATTGGCTAACAGCACTGTGGCACTAGCAAGACAGACAAAAATTAATTTTTTTTACACTGAAAACAGTCTTTGAATTGTTCATATGTTACTTTACAACATGTGTAATAATGTCCTGCTGGGTGCAGTTCAGCCACTGACCTAGTCTTAGAGTAAAACGTAAAATCCACCGGAGATCCTATTTAAACCTATAGAAAGTAAAAAATCCTCCCCGGGGTTTGGTTGGCTGAGCCTCAGCAGAGCAGCCCAGGCAGTTGGAACAAAACCCCGGGGTGGATTTTTACCTTTAACTAGTGTAAACATAACTGTTCTAAAAATACACCTACCTATCTCAATTGTACTTTGCTGGTGGTGTTCCATAGACACCACACCATTCTCAGACCCGAATGGTCCACCATCAAATACTTCCTGTACTGGTGCTCCATTGGCAAGCTTCCATGGAGTACTATTACTATATGGAGCTCATACTGTAAATCATACAGCAACAGTTAGACCACATCCACCACAATCCACCTAAAAAAAACTTTTTATCGTTGCTGTTTTTGAGAAAGCGTAATCTGACCACCTCAGTGTAGATCACCCCACTCTATCAAAGCGAGTGAGAGCCAGAACAGGGCTGGATCTGATGAGTCAGCAGGCTGAGCTTCTGTCTGATTTCCCAGCGCTGAGAGTATGACCAGCCTGCAGGATGATTTACAGCAGAAATATCCATCACTTATACGTGAGGAACTTGGCTGGGCACACCCAGGCCAGCTGATGGTGCTGAAAAGTGGATTATTTACTGATATTACACCCCTGATCCTCATGATCCTCTTACTACATGCCACATCTTCAATTTGGATCCATTCATCCACTCATTGATTAAAGAATGTATTAAACATTGCTGCAAAACAGTTACACTATATTGCATAAAGTATTTGCTTATTTGCTTTTACAATTTTTTTATTTTTTTTTACATTCATCATCGTCTTCTAGGAAGGCTTTCCACAAGGTTTCGGAGTGTGTTTATGGGAATTCAGTGAGATCCGACACAGCAACCACATCGCAACTCCTTAGCGATAAACAATGAACTTAGGAACTGCTTAACAAGGTCTTAGCAACCAAGCTGTTGCAACAGGAACTGCACTGTAATACCTTAGCAACAGTCTAGCAACACCTTAGGAGCTGCTAGGTAGTCTTACCAACTAAGCTGTTGCCACAGGAACTGCATAGTAACACCTTAGCAACATTTTATCTATAACCAAGAAACACATTAGGAACTGCTTAGCAATGTCTTGCCAACCAACCTGTTGCCACAGGAACTGCACAGCAACACCTTAGCAACATCTTAGCAGTAGCCTAGCAACACATTAGCAACAGTCTAGCAACACATTAGGAAATGCTTAGAAAGGTCTTAAAAACCAACCTGTTGCCACAGCAACTGCACAGAAACACAATAGCAACGTCTTAACAATAGCCTAGCCAAAGGCAACTATACAGTAACATCTTAGCAACTACATAGAAGCAAATATATAATAATGAACAGTCCAGCAAAATCAACAACTATACCATAGAAACAAACCCCTTAGCAACCAACATACTTAGAACCACCTTAGAAACCAGTGGGAACTTTATGTACTCAATCAATCAACTTTTCGTTATTTATTATTATTATTATTATTATTATTATTATTATTATTATTATTATTAGAGCTGTGTGTAAAGTATCTCTGTAGGTAAACTCGGTGAACCCTCGTGCAACAGACTGCAGTGAGAGCGCGAGCGCGCGCGCGGTGCTGAAGGGACAGCGCCCGCGTGTTTTAGGGCGTGGCCACGAGATCAGTAAATGAGGCGAGTGCATCTCAGCTGGAGGTGCAGGAGCCTGTGTGTGTGTGTGTGTGTGTGTGTGTGTATGTGTGCGCGCGCATGATTGTGCGTTTTGTCAGATAGCAGATAGCAGCAGCATCACTAGGGTGTGTGTGTTGGTGAGGCGCGCGCGCACCCTGAGACCCCGTGCACTCTCCTGCAGGACGCGCAGCGCGAGCGCAGCAGCAGCAGCAGCGTAACGCACCCGCAGATATGGATTAATTGCTATTGTAAGCGTCTCGCGCCGCGTCACTTCCGGCCAAGCCCCGCTGCCCCGCGAGCTCCGTCCAGCCGCCTCGAGCTCCTCCTCATCTTCATCACCCTCCTCATCCTCGCGCCGCGGCTCCCGTGCACGGTAACGCGCTCCTCTCATTCTCTGTCTCTCTGCTCGTGCCAGGCTGCTCTGGGCGCGCGCTGACCGGTACTGGGTGGTGGTCTGTAGTGGGCAGTGGGCACTGGGTGGTATATGCAGATATGAAGCTTCAGTGGAGACCACCAGAGACCACCAGAGACCACCAGCAGCGCCCAGACAGCACAGAACATCCTGCTCATAGACTTTATTACTCATATTAATGTATTTATCAATGTATCTCTGCTTATTGTTATTAGTAGTTGTGTTACTAATAGTAGCACTAGCCCAGCTAGCAAAATATAGTCGGCCCAGCTCTGGCCCGATCCCAACTTGCCGGCAAAAAGTTGTAGGTCCGATTCCGGCAAGTGGACTCGGCCCGAGTCCGTTTTGAATGACTGCCCGGAGCTGGCCCGAGTGAACAGGGCCGATTCCGGCAGGTGATTTCGTGCCTACTCGTCCAGCGTCGGTCCGATTATGGGCCGCGTGTTTGAATGATGCTGGGCCAGTGCTGGCCCGAGTCCAACCTACCGGCAAAACGTCTTCAGTAATCGGTCCGACTCCCTCTCGCCGGCTCGGCTCAACTCCGTTTTGAATGACTGCCCGGATCTGGCCCGAGTGAATAGTGCCGATTGCGGCAGCCCAGTCTGCCTACTGCAGCGTGATTAATTATGAGACCTGTTACCCATTGCTCCTAATTAATGATTATTAATAATAAATTAAACCCAACGCTACTTATTAATGATTACTAATAATCCCACCCAACAACCACTGATCATTATTATTTATTAATAAAAAAACACACCCAACACTTCTTATTAATGATTACTAATAATCACACCCAACACCCATTGATCATTATTATTGATTACTAATAATACATCACACCCAACACTCCTTGTTAATAATTACTAATAATCACACCCAACACCCATTCATCATTATTATATTTTATAATATTGATTGATACCCAACTCTTGATCCTTACTCTTTACTATTAATAAAATACACCCAATACAGTTGCACCATTTACTAATAATAAATCACACCCAACACCCATTACTCCTTATTAATAACTAGTAAAAAAAACACATCTAACACCTTATTTTCTATTACAAATACTGCAGGTAGATCTAAAAATGATCCCAAAATGAAGATGCTTTGTAAACACTGTTGACACATTAATTAATGTTCAGAAATAAATTATATGTTTATTATGTATGTATTAACTTGAAAAGCAGCACAGTCTGTGATCACTTTTATTGGACAAACGAAACAATTAATATTTCCAAAACACAATTCAGCTCACACTTTTCCAAAATTGATTTGAACTGCATCCTAGGTCAAAGAATGAGAAACTGTGTGAGCTATCTTGTGTGTTAATGAAGATGCAGCAATAATTTACTCTCTCTCAAATGATGTGTTGCTCGCAGCAGATTTTGCCCTTTCTTTCCGCCCACCATCTCTGTCTGGAGCAAGCTGTAACCACCTTGCTATATACTGCTCAACTTCTTTGTCAGTTGCATCTCTTGCATGTGGACACTTTCTAACAGCATCTAAAGAATGGAAGTAAATGAACAAAATTAGTTTGCTTGTAGGTTAAACAACTAATCCAAAGCTGTACCAGTGTCCAAGTCTACCTTAAAAGAGAATACTACATGAGAGCAAATACAGATGGTTCACCACAAGGTCCAAATCATTGATAAGAAGTCCAGATTAGACGTTGCCAAAAACATTAAGAAGCCAGCCCAGTTTTGGAACAGCCTTCTTTGGAAGAAAGAAGAAAATATGGAGAAGTCTTGGATAGAGCTGGGCGATTAATCGATTTTAGCGATTAATTCTAATTTACAGTTAAGTATGATGTGCTTTTATGAAAATCGATTTTCTCTGAGCCCCTCTCTCCCGTGCGCAGCCCCGCCCCTCTCCCTCCCTCCCTTACTTTGTAAAAAAAAAAAGCCCCGCCCCACAACACTCACAGTGCAGTCTCTCACGCTCAGAGCAGACACACACCACTCCACCAACACACTGTAAATAAACTGCGCATGCCAAAAGCCACCGCTGACTGACCCCGCCCCGTATTTACAGAGCAGAAATATACATATAAGTGTCTTCAGTGTGACACGAAAAAAAAAAAAAAAAAAAAAAAAACGAAAAAAAAAACACCCCACATAGCCTGTCACTCACCTACTCCACAGTGTCTGCCTCTTTGTAAAAAGCTATTCAACAATTTATCTATAATAGGTTTGAAAATAAAGAAAACTTAAGCTAAAAAAATATACTAAATTAAATTAAAAAAAAAAACCCTGAAAAAAAAAAAAACATAGAATAACAGTTCCAGCTAAGTGCTGCTCTTATAATAACATTTAACAACATGGCAAAAAACTGATTTATGTAATTTACGTAAAAATAAAGTTATTTTGAGACGTGATTGTCTACTTAAAACAACAGAAGTTGTTTATTTGTTGGAGTTCATTCGTATCATTTCTAACATATTTAGGGTGTTTTTAACTCACTTTTTTCTCTCTCACAATGTTAATCCTTTACAGCTTCAAAAACATGTATTATGCAAATTAGGCAATGACGTCATTTAGTGACTTCTAGCGACTTTTTTTTTAGTAGGGGGAAAAAATCTATTTAAATCGAAAATCAG
This sequence comes from Astyanax mexicanus, assembly GCF_023375975.1. Taxonomy (NCBI): domain Eukaryota; kingdom Metazoa; phylum Chordata; class Actinopteri; order Characiformes; family Acestrorhamphidae; genus Astyanax; species Astyanax mexicanus. The sequence goes on along the minus strand of NC_064427.1, from coordinate 17,888,752 downwards.
ATTCTTTTTTTTTTTAAATCAAAGATTTATTTTTGGGCCATATCGCCCAGCTCTAGTCTTGGAAGAGCTTGACACAAAGCACATCACATCCTCCGTAAAACAGTGATCGCATGGGCATGCAATGGCTTCCATTTGCACTGGGTCACTAGTGTATGGATGTGACTGAAGACAGAAGCAAAAGGATGAATTCTGAAGTGTACAGGGATTTACTTACTGCTCAGATTCAACCAAATGCAGCAAGGTTAATTAGAAGGCACTTCACCCCCCCCCAGAAAAAAAGTAAATAAAATACAAATATGGCAAAAGCTAGCCAGGAGTCCATCACCATGACCTGATCAAGCATGCACCCACAAACCAGGAGCAACTGAAGACAAATGAAGTTATGTCTGTGGGTTCATGCCTATTCATAAATTAACATTAGATTTAATTTGTTCAATTTCTTTTGAGCACCTGAAATGAGGAGGCTTTGCAGAAAAATGGTTGCCATTTCGAAATGTTTCATAGGAGACATTGGTTCATATTTTTTTTCTCTTATGCAATTAAAAACAAACAAAACAACATTCAAACCCTAAAATAAAATAGAAGATTAAAAAACAAGAAATTATGAACTATAAAACACATTACTTACTAAGAACAACTCCTTTGATGGAAAGACTTTTAAAGGCCAGTTTCCGGTTAGCTCCACTCCAGTTGATCTCCTTTGCCAAGGAGTTTGTTAAAAGTGTAGACATGGCCCTCCATACAGTCTCTTTTGTATTGACTCCACCAGTAAACCCGAGATATGTTGTCTGGAAAGGCAAAAGAATGAGAAAAAGTGAAAATGAAAAGCTGCATGTGCAGATGTATCATTCTTGAACAGGACAAATCTACACACCAACTTGTTCTTCTGTTCTGGTCTAACCCTGATTTGCTCATCTAAGTCTTTCAGTTCTTGAATGGATGCCAGAGGAAGACCAAGGTCTGTCACATCAGGAATGTTTGTGGGCCCACCACTTCCAAGCTTAAGCACATGAGCAAGGAGGAATTTCTGCTGCTCCTTTAAAGTTTCCAAAGAAACAAGGATTTCTCGTAATATAGCTGCAGGGACAAAGACAAGCAAAGTCAAAAGCAGGACATTTATTGAGAGACAGCCTTTCTTAGATATACAGTCACTATTGTTTAGGTAAACTGAGTTAAATTTATTTCTTTAAGTTACAAAGCAGTTTACAAATGATTTCATTTATTAAGCAAAAAAATCTATCTGGAAATAAATCTGGAAAAATAAATCAATGGCGAGTCCTTAAAAAAAAAAAAAAATGCTGAACCTTTTTCAGAGAACATGGAGCACACTGTACCAGTTTTCTTCCCACAGGCAGTTCCAGACTAACATGTGTCATCTTCTGAGACTGTAGTGCTAATTAAAATGAGCAGTAGCAATGTGAAGTGCCACTACTGAACTAAACACAAATATTTAGAGCAGACACACACACACTTAAACCTGAAAGGAGGAATCACCAACCAGCTCATTCACATGTATGAGAATGGCCTGACAACATTTGAGACCAGATTTTACCAGTCACTCTACAAGTTTGTCCAAGGTGCTGCCTTTTTATGATCAAGCATAAATTATAACACTATGAATGCAACATTGAAGTTACTTCCATACCTGAGAAATGTTGCTGTTAAATCGATGAGCAGGAGCAGGCTAGGCAGAACAGATTACCTTAGTTGACGTCTTAGCCTAAAAATATGAGAGTGCGAGAGAGAGTACATACAGTTGCTTGAAAAATTAATAATTCCCCTTGAACTTTTACATTTTTACTAGATAACCAATACGCACACATGCACGCATACATACACACACACACACAAGAAAAGCAATGACGTGGATAATAGCTTGACAGCTTATTTGAACGATTAAAAAATATTTTAAAAAAGCTGTGTGAGCATGGGTAAGTTCACAATACTTTGCTATATTAAATAAGTCATTTTTGACTTAATGAGACTGTAAAATGATACGTCTGCACAACTGATTTGTACTAGAGCAATCAAACTTACACAATTGTAGTACACTACTGCTCAATAAACAATTGTATAACAATCTTGACTTTTTGTTTACATGTTTATACACTGTTTTATTCATATGCATTTACTTGCATTTTGTGTGAATCTTTAAAATCAGACTTTATGTTTTTCCTGTCAGGGGCAGATTATCACTTTATAATTTTGATAACATTTTGATATAACAACATACAGATTTTATAGTATAGGAACTTTATGAATTTATGACAATATGAAAAAAAGTAGTACCCCCGAGGATTAATATATACATATACTATATACATACACACACACACACACACACATATATACATACATAAATACATACACAAGGTTAATAATATTAAGAGTCATTTTAACCAATCCTTTGTGCTGAATGTGCACAACGTAAGCTAGCCTTCAGCTGTTTTCTGACTAGGTTCAGCTTACTTATCCAGAAGTAACTTTATTAAAAAAGCACCGCTCTCAAAATTAATACTTCACAATATTAATTTAATTTTGAGACATTTTTCATATGTATGCTGCTGGAATTAGCAATACAACAAAGTAGTTAGTAGTTAAAATCATAAGTCACAAAATCACAAGTAGCGCAAAATAGAGGTTTCCAGAAGCTGCAGCGCGCGCGTCTCGACTAAGCTAAGCTAACTTAGCTAATTAACCAACTTAGCTAACTTAGTTAGTTTTCGGCAGTTGTCTGAAGAGGCTAATTTCTAAAGCATATAAACACTACAAAACACTTTTTATGACACAAACAACCCAATTTCAATACGTTTTAATGTTAACGCACAAAAGTTCTTCTTGAGAGCGGTAAAACATATCATACAAACTGACAAAAACTCACAAACAGAAGTGGCAGCGCGCGCTTCCCGGCAAAACTAGCTAACCTAGGTAGTTTTCAATCGTTTTTTTTTAAAAAAAAAAACACAATTGACACTAACAACTCCAATTTCAGTAATATTGACAGTTTACGCAAGTTATCTTTGCTTCAGAGCTTTAAAACACATTGCTTAAACCTTACCAACCGTGCCAAGAATTTGGGACGACGTCCAAGAGCTAGCCTCTGCCTGAAGCACAGGTCTCTGTAGACCAGAGCACTGGGCGTGTCGAAAGGTGGGCTCTGTCTTGACGTCAACAAATAGCCACCTGAGGTTTTACATCCAAATGCCAGCTTAAAAATAATAAAAACATAATAAAGATTTAATATTACACATTATTCGGACAAATATGTTGTAAAAACTGTTTATACACACACATACACACAACATTAATATAATATGTTTATTATTATTATTATTATTATTGTTGTTGTTGTTGTTGTTGTTATTATTGTTATTATTATTGTTATACTTTTCAATGCATTTTTATTATGTAATATGATTATTACTATATTACTGTGTGTGTAAAATAAGTAAATAAAGAAAATACAAATAAAAACTACAATAATAATAAAATAATAATAAGCATAAACAAGAATAATAATGATTGTTGTTAATAATAACAACAACAATACTAATACTACTACTACTACTACTAATAATAATAATAATAATAATAATAATAATAATAATAATAATAACTAAAATAATAAATAAAATAATAACGTAAACAGCTTGACATTCATTACCTGTAGACATGAGAGCAGCTATCGGGCCAGATGCTGTGCGCCTCTCACGCGCCGACACTCCGGCAGCGGCGTTCAGCCGATGTCGGACCAGATGCGGGACGCCGCGCTGGCGCCGACACTCCGCCAGCGGCGTTCAGCCGATGTCGGGCCAGATGTGTGCGCCGCGCTCGCGCCGACACTCCGCCAGCAGCGTTCAGCCGATGTCGGGCCAGATGCGGGACGCCGCGCTCGCGCCGACACTCCGCCAGCGGCGTTCAGCCGATGTCGGGCCAGATGCGGGACACCGCGCTCGCGCCGACACTCCGCCAGCGGCGTTCAGCCGATGTCGGGCCAGATGCTGTGCGCCGCGCTCGCGCCGACACTCTGCCAGCGACGCTCAGACTATATCGGGCCGGATGCTGTGTGCCGCGCTGGCGCCGACACTCCGCCAGCGACGTTCAGCCGACGTCGGGACGGATGCTGTGCGCCGCGCTGGCGCCGACACTCCGCCAGTGACGTTCAGCCGACGTCGGGCCAGATGCTGTGCGCCGCGCTGCGCCGACACTCCGCCAGTGACGTTCAGCCGACGTCGGGCCAGATGCTGTGCGCCGCGCTCGTGCCGTCACTTCGCCAGCGGCGTTCAGCCGATGTCGGGCCAGATGCGGGACGCCGAGCCCGACAAACAGCCGACACTGCCGGAAGAGAGCCGGAATCGGCCCAGATGTCTTTGCTAGCTGGGAGAGAGCATTAGTTGTATTATCATCATTAGTGTTATAATTTAGGGGCGTAAGAAATTATTGACATATCGAAGCATCGCAATATTTAATTTTGCAATATTTATTGCATATTTTTTTTTAAATCACAGTGTCAATCTTTAAATTGGGATTAGTCGACATGTAAACATTGGTGTCAGAAGTGGTTCATTCTGTGTTGTCTTTAAGCTCCGCCCAATAAATTCCACTGTTCTGATTGGATTAAAAAATTTAAACTTTTCTTTTACTCAAATTTTATAAAATGATGTGTATTTTTATATTATGACAATCGTAATATCTAATCACGATAAGAGGTGGAAAAAAAAATCAATATATCGAAGTATTGCTATATTTCGTTTAGCAATCGTTTTTTTTTTTTATCACAGTGTCAATCTTTAAATTGGGATTAGTCGACATGTAAACATTGGTGTCAGAAGTGGTTCATTCTGTGTTGTCTTTAAGACCCACGCAATAAATTCCACTGTTCTGATTGGATTAAAAATTCTAAACTTTTCTTTTCTATTTTATAAATATTATGTGTGTTTTTATATTATGACAATCATACTATCTAATCATGATTAGAGGTGTAAAAAAATATGAAATTATTGCAATATTTCGCTTAGCAATCGATTTTTTTTATCACAGTCTCAATTTTTAAATTGGAATTCGATGCTATTGGTTAACTGGTGTCAGAAGTGGTTAATTCTGTGTTGTCTTTAAGACCCGCCCACTAAATCCTATTGTCCTGATCGGATAAAAATTGTTTAATATTATTTCACTGTATTGAATCGTAACGCCTGTATCATGAGTAAAGCTGTAGGAAAATATTAATATATCAAAGTATCGCAATATTTCATTTAGCAATAGGACTGTATAGATTTTCAAAACCACAGTATTAGTTTACATATAAAAATTGGTGTCAGAAACAGTTCATTTTATGTAAACTGTAAACTTTTCTTTAACAGAAATAAAAAAATATGATAGTATATTTCTATAAATATGATTCTATGTTTCATATGTCTGAGTATCTATATATATTGAATATTGTGATATTTTGTTTTTCAATACTGTATGGATATCGTGTCAGAAAACTGTGTCATTTTGTGTTGTGTATAAGCCTCGCCCACTAGATAGACTGTTTTGATTGGATAAAAAATAAACCTTTTTTTACTTTACTTTTAAATTCATAATAGTTGTATTTAATAGATATCTTATATACTCTTATACAGTTTTTCAAACATTTCATTTAAACAAAGAGTATTGCATTATACCACGATATATTGAATTGCAATCCCTGTATTATACTGTGGGATGTAATAAAATATCAATATCGTATCATATGGAGATATTTTGTTTTGCAATACTGTATTGATTTTTTAAAACACAGTATCAGTTTTTAATGATTTTTATTACTTATATTCCCTAATTTATTTCATAATTTATTTATTAGTTAGTTAGTTAGTTTATTTATAGATTCTTATTATAACGTTTTAGTAAATCATATCAACAATGAATTACAGTATATTTTGCTCAAAGCCCTAGATATTATACTCATTATTGCTGTTATTACATTATTATTATTATTTTATTAACTCCCAGTAGTGAGTAAGTTCACACTTATTATAATATCTGAAATGTGATCATTTAGTCAAAATACAAAATAATAACTTAGGGACGTTAATAACTTAGGGAAATTATTATTGATATATCGAAGTATTGCAATATTTTATTTTGCAATAGTAGTGTATCGATTTTTTTTTAAATTACATTTTCAATTTTTAAATTGGAATTAGTTGATATTGGTAAACATTGGTGTCAGAAGTAGTTTATTCTGTGTTGTCTTTAAGACCCACCCACTAAATCTCACTGTTCTGATTGGATATTATTATTATTATTACATATGTGTTTGGTCTGTGTTTTGTCCCTCAGTCAGTCTGCTCCAGCCCACTGCAGTAGTCCTATAGTCAGCACCTGTTGGTCTCCAGCATGTCCCTGTCCTCTGGAGCCGTGTCCAGCCCCGGTTCTGGCCGGTTCTGTGGTCTGCTTTGTCCCCTGCAGTCTGAGGGGGAGCAGAACGTGCGGCCCACCGACTCTGGCCGGGTCATCGAGCGGCAGAGAGACGCTCAGGTCCGCAGGGTGGAGATCAGATGGAGCGCCGGCAAAGAGCTGCTGCAGAACATCAACGATACGGTGAGAAAAAGGACAAAAATCCAGAGATCACTTCAGTTTCTCAACTAGTTTCTCTGATTTTGCTATTTATAGGTTTATGTTTGAGTAAAATGAACATTGTTGTTTTATTCTATAAACTACAGACAACATTTCTCCCAAATTAAAAATAAATATAATGTCATTTAGAGCATTTATTTGCAGAAAATGAGAAACGGCTGAAAAAACACAAAAGAGGCAGAGCTTTCAGACCTCAAATAATTCAAAGAAAACACAATTTTATATCAATATTTGGTGCAATAACCCTGTTTTGTAATCACAGTTTTCATGTATCTTGGCATCATGTTCTCCTCCACCAGTCTTACACACTGCTTTTGGATAACTTTATGCTGCTTTGGTTTGATGGCTTGTGATCATCCATCTTCCTCTTGATTTTATTTCAGAGTTTTTTTTTTATTTGGTAAAATCAAAGAAACTCATCATTTTCAAGTGCTATCTTATATCTTATTTTTTCTTCCAGAGCTGTAGATCTATCTATATATATTTATCTATCTGTCTGTCTGTTTTTCTGTCTATCTGTGTATTTGCAATGCTATTCTAAAGGAAGATAAAGAAGTTACCAGGAACAATAAAATATTAAACATGTAGACTAATATGGAAACTCTTGGTTATACAGCATTTATTGAGCTACACATATGTAGTGTGAAGTAGTGTGTAATGCGTGTGCCATGCCAGACTTAGAGGTTCCTAATGAAGCCTATTGTGATAATCCATCAGATCCCTACAGCTCCAGTATTCTCACAGAGCTCCTGCAGAGTGTGTGGTAGAGGTGATTGTATATTGATAGCATGTCCAATAGCATCCCACGCTTTTTCAGTTAAAGGTATACTGTAGGTCCAGTCCTTCTTACAATTTTTAGAAACCTTTCCTTACCTTTAAGAAATGCTTTAGCTGTGGTGGTTTATAGGTGGGCTATTCAACAAAAGATTGTACTCATTCTCATGTTTCACTATATACACCCTACTTCCGTTTCACACTGGATTTGATGGCGTCACATCAATGTCAAAAGTCGTGGGCGCAAAAATAACAGGTGAAAAAAATTAAGTAGTGTGTTTTAACATTTTGTGTGTGTAAATTAACTTCTTGCAAGCACAAATGTGAAACTCACGAGCAAAAAAAAGGGAATCGTGTGACAGAATATCGCTCTCAAGCTTATTTTTTTTCGTCTCGAATTCACAGTTCTCCTCGCATGCCATGTGAATTACTTGTAGCTTTCATTTTTGCTCGAGTGATTTTTTTGCGCTCTAGTTTTGAAAGGGGTGGTTTTGACACTTTGGGGGTGGGGTCTAGGTCGCCTCCCTCAGCGAACGGTATTGGCTGATATCTCCAGGGTTTGTGATGGACCGCCTACCTCCAAGAGCCAGAGGTGGGCGGAGAAAGAAGGACAGCAGGAGAGTTAGCTAACTAGCTATGCTAACATCCAAACAACGCTCCTGGCGCTAACCCGGGGAGACAGAGCCGGCGAGCTGATCACTCCAGACGAGAGACGGACACTCCAGACGAGAGACGGTCGCTTCAGACGGGAGATGGAGACTCCAGACGAGAGACGGTCACTCCAGACGAGAGACGTTCGCTCCAGACAAGACCCGGTCGCTCCAGACAAGAGCCAGTCGCTCCAGACGAGAGACAGTCGCTCCAGATGAGAGACGATCGCTCCAGACGAGACGTGGTCACTCCAGTTGAGAGACAGTCACTCCAGATAAGAGACGGTCGCTCCAGGCACTATACCTGGGCTAACAGTGCTGGAGAGAGTGTTGTTTGGATGTTAGAATAGCCAGTTAGCTAACCCTCCTGCTGTCCTTATTTCTCCACCATCCTCCGGCTCTTGGAGGTAGGCGGTCCGTCACAAACCCTGGAGATATCAGCCAATAGCATTCGCTGACAGAGCTGACCCTGACTGCCCCCAAACTATCAAAACCACCCCTTTCAAAACTCGAACGCAAAAAATCCACTCGAGCATATTCTGTTTAACGCGAACTTGATGACCTTTTTTTTTTCTCTCGAGTTTCACATTTGCGCTCACGAGAAAGTAATTTACACAATGAAAATGTTTTTTTTTTTACCTGTTATTTTTGCGCCCTCGACTTTTGACATTGATGTGACGCCATGGGATTTCTCCTGTAAGTTGGCAGCAGCATGTGGATGAGCATTGTCCTTTTGCTTAAGGAGAGACCTTTTCTTTAGGCAATTATTGAAGGAACGCAATTCACTCATGCAGCCTTGAGTAAAATTTAAATACAGTATATAATCTGGTACAGTAACTGTATGGCCTTTTAATCAACAGCGCCTAAAGAATCCTGATATTCTTATATAGCTGCTAATCTCGCCACTCCCTCCTGAAGCTCCTGGGCTTCTACTGATTTTCTCATTTCCTCCAAAGACCTGTTAATAATGCAGCAAGGCCTCAGTGTCTGGGATGCGGTAACCATAGTTACGTGTCTCGGCGCAGTGGCGGTGACTGATGGCGGGCTGAGTAGACTCATGGTGGTATTGCGGAGGAGTGATTCAGGAGAAACTGCCTTTTACATTAACGTTACATTCAGAATAAGACCAGTACAGAAAAATTGTGTACTGCACTTAGGAGGAATCAGCTGACATGAATGAAACTTGGTGGGTAGATTTGACATCATGTGACGTGCAAATGAATGAAGTTTAATGCTTGGTCGTGCTTGTGATGTAAGGCGGGGCTTATTGATGTACCTCACTGTCATACAGTTGCAAGAAAAAGTATGTCCTTTGGGATTATACTTGGATTTATGCATGAATTGATCATTAATTGTGTTCTGTTCTTAATCTAAGTCACAACAATAGACAAACACAATCTGCTTAAACTAATACCACACAAAAAATTATATGTTTAAATTGTTTTAGTGAACACAACATGTTAACATTCACAGTGAGGGAGGAAAAAGTATGTGAAGCTTTGGATTTAATAAATGGTTGATCCTCCTTTGGCAGCAAAAACCTCAACCAAAGTTTCCTGTAGTTGCAGATCAGACCTGCAGAACGGTCAGGAGGAATTTTGGATCATTCCTCTTCACTAAACTGTTTCAGTTCAGCAATATTCTTGGCATATCTGCTGTTGGTGCCAGCACTATTGGCAGACGGCTACATGACACAGGACTTGTCTGCATGTACGTAGAACATTATTTCGATTCCTCCTTTTTCTTGGTGGAGACAAAAGATGCCACCATCACGACCCTCATGTTAGCAAACATGGTGGTCCAACCCCATACTGAAAGACAATACTTTTTTGTATGTGTAGCTTAAAAAATATTCTCCATATTAGTAATTTTTTTTAATCATTTATTATTCCTGGTAACTTTTACCTTTTCTCCAAATTCCATCCAAATCCTAATATGTAATATGAAAATATGAATATCTAAAAAAAAAAAACTCCACCTCCTCCCACAACCAAACCATCTCAAGTAATGAGCTCCACAAGACCTCTTTAGGTACCTTATGTTATTTGGCATCTAGACATACTTCTATACATGCTGTAAATTGTGAGATGTTACCTCCACAAGCACCGATGAGCCTCCTGTAAGCAACCCTGAACTCCTGAAATATTTACACTTGCATTTGTATGAGGTTTGGCCTAATCCAGGTATATCCTGTAATCCTATAATCCATTAATCAATCAAACAATATTACATGTAAGCAAACATTAGTAGAAGTGCCCCTCCCTCCTGCCAGTACTACTCTCAAACACCCAGCTACAGCATTCAGCATCTAAAAGCTTCTCATTCTGCTTTAATACAATCAGCAGGAGCTTATGGAAAGCTGCATTAGCAGTGATGTCATCATTACTTTGGAGAAAAGGGCAGGAAGGAAGTGGACAGAATGGCAGGAAGTTGTTCTAAGTAAGAAAAGAAGCTGAAATGTGGTTAATCACGCTAACAGATATTTATTAACCTCAACCACAAATCTCTTAAATCGCAATTACATAGATGTTGGACTTTTTTCACTGGACAGGCATTGAATTTTACATTTAAAAAAAAAAACACAGTTTGACATCAAGCTCCAGTGTTAGAAGGACGTTTTGGTGGATTTAGTTGGAAACTATTTCCAAATCTGTCAAAAACAACAACGTTGAGTTGATGTTAAGCTCAACACTGGGTAAAAATCAAGTATCCAGCGCTAGGCAGGCTATAACCAAAGTGGTATGTCAATCAAGAATCAATCCATTGGGTTGACATCCAGCTCCATTAGACATTCGACAAATGTTAAATTTTGGTTGGAAATTAAAAGCATATATTCATCATAAATCATCATTCGGTTGACATCACACTTACATACTTAAACATGAAACATATCTAGGAAATTGGAACACCTGGTTTTAGACCACAATAATTTATTGTGGTGACGGACAGTTCTGGTGGAAACAGGAGAGTTGAGGTGCACATTGAATTCTGCCGTGATTTGTTCAGCTGTGTTTTTATATTTCTTGGATACAATCCGCTTTAGCACCCGAACATCCCTTTCAGACAGCTTCCTCTTACAGTGTCCACAGTTAATCCTGTTGGATGTGGTTGTTTTTTCTTGGTGGTATGCTGACATTACCCTGAATACCGTGGCTCTTGATACATCACAAAGACTTGCTGTCTTGGTCACAGATGCGCCAGCAAGATGTGCACCAACAATTTGTCCTCTTTTGAACTCTGGTATGTCTCCCATAATGTTGTGTGAATTGCAATATTTTGAGCAGAACTGTGCTCTTACTCTGCTAATTGAACCTTCACACTCTGCTCTTACTGGTGCAATGTGCAATTAATGAAGATTGGCCACCAGGCTGGTCAAATTTAGCCATGAAGCCATGTTAAGAAAAAACAAGATTGAGTCAACATTATATCTATTGTTAGGCTAATGTTGTACAAATGTTACTGTACATTTTGACCGGAAACCGAAGTCAGATTTTCATCAAACTGCAACATTGGGTTGACAATAAGCTTCAGAATTGGACAAAGGTTGAAAATTTTGTCTGGAGATCAAAATTTCATATTGGGTTGACATTGGGTTGACGTAAAGCTCAAACGTTTGCCAAAGTTGAAATTTGGTTCCTTAACACCATGACATAAAATCAACATCATGTAAAAATATTACTATTATTACTAGAATTACATTACGTCTTGTAGACATTACAGTTGTGAAGTTTAGTAGATGCTGGGTTTTGGTCTCCATACCTTAAATCTACAGTAATTGCTGGTCTTTTTTTACGTTTTTATAATGTTGGCATGTGAAGTTTGGAATATGTTAGATGTTGGTCATTTAACACCACAACTTAAACGTTGGTATTAGATGTTTTCCTGGCAATTATCATGTATCAAAATTTATGTTTCTTGCTATATTTATTATTCAGACATTTGGTAGATGTTTATATCCAGAGCAACTAAAAAGAAGAAAAGGCTGCATTTGACCCCCCAATCATTGACTGGACCCCCCAAACAGTGGCTCCAGTCAAAGATAAATCCAGAAGAAATCTTCTCGTTTTGTTTTGTTTTTTTATCTCAGGATTTTTATCATACCCTTGACCAACAGGAAGGTTGAGTCAATGTCCAGCATGATGGAGATCTGCTGTATTGCCCCCCCTCCGCCCACCCCACCCACTGATGGCCCTTAATGAGAGGGCAGATCAATACCATGCTGTTGAATGCTGCAGTATATAACCACACAGCAACCCGCTGAACCCAGGAACCAGCCAGCACTTAACAACACCAGTGCAGAACATCAGCAGAACCTCAGCAGAACCTGCAGTTATATATCTGAAAAACTGTGTTGCACACAGGCTGCTGCTGCTGGTTCACAGTTTAATGGGTCACCATAAATGTGTCTAAAATCACATCTAATAAATATTTTATATTACTTTTATGTCACTGAAATATTAACACACTTTAACGCTGGTGCCTCAGCTGCCATTTCTACAGCAGGTTTTTTTAATTTTGGGAAAAATATATATTATTATTGTTTTCTTTATCAACATTAATGGAATAATCAGTGACATAAATACAGATTATGCATTAATTATGATGTAAAAAAGTCAATATGACACATTAGATTAGAATGTTTATAGATTTGTTATTAACGTTTAATTATTGCCTCTTAAACTCAGTGTTGTTTAGATCAGTCCTCCAGTATTATGGGACAGTATGTTGGGTATTATGGGACAGTGTGTTGGGTATTATAGGACAGTATGTTGGGTATTATGGGACAGTATGTTTGGTATAATGGGACAGTTTGTTGGTATTATGGCCAGAAAGTTAGGCACAGTGTGTTTATGGCCAGTTTGTTAGGGACTGTGACTGAGATAGTATAAGACACTATGTTGGGTATTATGTGTCATTGTGTTAGGCACACTGTGTTAGGCACAGTGTGATGGGCATAATGACCAGTGTGATAACCAAAGTTTGTTGGTTATCCTAGCCAGTGTGTTTGCCAAAGTATGTTGGGTACTACAGCCAGTGTGTTAAGCACAGTGTGTTGGGTATTGTGGGACAGTATGTTGGGTATTATAGGACAGTATGCTTGGTATTATGGGACAGTATTGGGTATTATGAGACAGTATGTTGGGTATTATGGGAGAGTATGTTGAGTATTATGGGACAGAGTGTTGGGTATTATGGTACAGAGTGTTGGGTATTATGGGGCAGTACGTTGGGTATAATGGGACAATATGCTGGGTATTATGGGACAGTATGTTGAGTATTATGGGACAGTATGTTGAGTATTATGGGACAGTATGTTGGGTATTATGGGACAGAGTGTTGGGTATATGGGCATTGGCGTAGGAACCGGGGGGATGGGGGGGACATGTCCCACCCAATATTAGAAACAGGTGGATTTGTCCCCCCCAAAAATGATATCATTTCACTCAGATCAGCTGTACTTTTTATGAGGAGACAGACCGGACCAATCACGGAGCCGGTTCAGGTATTAAGTCCCGCCTCTCAGTAGAAACAGCCAATCAGCTTGCTGGTTTTGCGGCGCGCAGATTAGAGGCAGTGTGCTGTTGGGGAAGCCCCCCCCCACTGTGAGATTTAGCAGCGAGATCAGGACACGCAGCCGCTTCAGCTGATCTTAAAACAGATCTGGATATATGGAGATTTTTCTAAAAAAAAAAGGTAACTTGTAGGCTAACCACTTCAACTGTGATGATATGTTTCTGATAGCTGGTAAAAAAAATACACGTCTTTGAATTAGCACACAGATTAAACCCACTGTGATTAATAAACTGCAGCTGTGTTAGTGAGTTATCTTAACTTTGGCATTAGCTAGATTGGGAGTCAAGGTTAAAGAAAAAAACAGCTATATATGTAATGTTCAACTTGACCTGTACCTGATCAGCTAATCACTATTTCACTATTAATTTAGGATTACAGGACTTACTCTAAGCTATAATGAACGAAAATACATTTAGCTAACTAGTTATCTAGAAGCCAGATGTAGTGGATAGCCAGAATGTAGTACAGTACTTAATGTTAGTAGTTTAAAGCAGTTTCTTAACCCTGATCACTGCCCTTAAAATTGTGTGTTTTCCAGCAGATTTAACTGATCAGCTAATAAACATTTCTTTATTGAGTTTACCTGTTCAAATCCCTTAGCTCCCTCTAGACCCCAAATCAATCATTATTTATATCCAGCAGTGTATTATACAAATCATACCACCACTTACATTATTAGGTGCATTTAAAGCAGAGGAAGCTCTAGAATCTGCAGAACAGTGTTAATATGCAGTAGAATATGTAAAAACATGGTTGAGAAACACTGCTGTAACATGACTTCTGTTCATTTGTATTTCACAGTTAGACCACATGTCCTGACGTTTATAAAAATCTCTATGAAACGTAAAGTTACATTCTTTTACATAAAAGGACACCATCTTAAGAAGACCTCTTAGTAGAAAAAATAAATAAAAGCGCAGGAGAAAATGTTAATATAAGACAGAATTATAATGCCAATTCATAATAATAAGAATAAGAATAAGAATAAACAATAATAAACAAATCTATTATCATAAATATTAGGTGATAACTGATCATTTTTGTCATATGTATATAATTCAGACATTGTATGCATAATTGTTTCTAACAACAGTAACTGTAACATGGAGTAACATGTTTAGGTTGTAAAATCACCTTATAATAATAATTTACATTTAATTAGTCATTAATTAGTAATTTCCACAAATGTTGTTCTAGGAAACTATTGGGTGGGCTTGGGTTCATATTGGCAAATGTGTCCCCCCCAATATCAAGCCCGCTCCTACGCCCTTGATTATGGGACAGTATGTTGGATATTATGGGACAGTATGTAGGGTATTATGGGGCAGAATGTTGGGTATTATGGGACAGTATTTTGGGTATTATAGGACAGAATGTTGAGTACTATGGGACAGAATGTTGGGTATTATAGGACAGTGTGTTGGGTATTAAATGACAGAATGTTGGGTATAATGGGACAGTATGTTGAGTACTATGGGACAGAATGTTGGGTATTATAGGACAGTGTGTTGGGTATTATATGACAGAATGATGGGTATTATGGGACAGTGTGTTGGGTATTATGGGATATTATGTTGGGTTTTATGGGACAGTATGTTGGGTATTATGGGACAGAATGTTGGGTATAATAGGACAGTGTGTTGGGTATTATGGGACAGTATGTTGGGTATTATGGGACAGAATGTTGGGTATAATAGGACAGTGTGTTGGGTATTATGGGACAGTATGTTGGGTATTATGGGGCAGAGTGTTGAGTATTATGGTATAGTTGGGTTGGGTTTCATAGTCAGTGTGTAAGGTGCTCTGTTTAAGATATTATAATATATTTGGACTTTTACAATAATAATTACAACACGTAAGACCTAATGTCTTGTATTATTGATTAATATACTGTACGTAACACATTAACCATAAGATTCAACACACAGTGCTTAACACACTGGCCATAATACCCAACACAGTGCTTAACACACTGACCATAATACCCAAAACACTGTACCTAACACACTGATCATAATACCAAACACACTGGCCTTATTACCACACCCAACACTGGTCATAGTACTTAACACACTGATCATAATACCCAACACAGTGTGCTTAACACACTGGCCATAATACAAACCATAGTACCCAAGTGCTTTGATCATATATCACTATAATAATTACTTATTATTAAGTGTATTAGAACCACACCTCCCTCCTTCTTCCCCTCAGTGTGTTTGGTTGGTGTTGGGTAGTGTTAGGGCGGTGGACGCGCGCTCACACTGACCTCCCCACCCAGCCTGAGCGCCGGGAGCAGGGCGGGGCCGCGCGCGTGCGCACTGCGCAGCCTGCTCCGTGTCTGGGTCGGTCTGGGCGACTCCGCGCGCGCGCAGCAGCAGCAGCAGCAGTAGAGGAGATCAGCGCGAGGAGAGGAGAGAGGAGAGAGGAGTCAGCGCGAGCTCGGGTCTTCTTTATTCCTGATTTAAACTCTCATTCTGATTGGGCCGTGCCCGCTGCTCTCGCGCTCTCCGTCCGGACTGCAGCTCGTGCGCCTCTCTCTCTTTGTTGTCCCAGACAAAGCCAGTCAGACCTGCAGGAACCATGTCTGGATACCAGGGCAAGAAGAACATCCCCCGGATCACTGTGAGTGCGCGCGCGTATCGTGACCGGCTGTCTGCACATTTGCTGTCCATGTCTATCTTTTACAGTATAGGATAGAATAGGATAGGATAGGATGGGGGTTTATATGATCTGTGGCTCGTGCAGGTTTTGCTGCAGCAGCAGTGTGGGGTTGCATGGAGTTCATGCATTTTCTGCTGCTGCTGCTGCATCCCAGTGTGGAAACCCAGCTGGGGTTTACAGCCAATCAGATCTTTTTATTCTTGTGCTCTTTTAAAACAGATATATTATACTTTTAACTTTGTTTTGCAATGTGTGCCCATTATATGTGAGATAACTGTGGTTGTATGCATAGTTCAGCATGAATGCATTGGTTTTTAATGGTTTCCAATGGTTTGATATGGTTTGCATTAGTTATAATGGGTGGCATATTGTAGATAAGCCCAGTTTGTTCACTTTTATCATGGTTTTACCTTGCAGTCATTAATCAAGGTGGTCATTTGTACCCATTATCTGATGCAATGGTTTTCAATGGTTTGCTATGTTTTGCACTAAGTATAATGGGTGGTACAGCCTGAATAAACCCAGTTTATTCACTTTTATCATGGTTTTACCTTGCAATCATTAATCAAGGTGGTCATTTGTACCCATTATCTGTTGGATAACTGGTTGATAACTGTTGTAAGCATAGTGCAGCAGAAATTAAATGTTTTTTTCATGGTTTTTGTTGGTAAATGATTAGTTGCAATGAGTGGTATAGCTTGAATAATCCCAGGTTATTCACTTTTATAGTGGTTTTACATTGCAATCATTAATCAAGGTGGTCATTTGTGCCCATTTCTGCAAGAAAACTGTCGTTGTTAGCATTCATGCAATAATTTTCAGTGGTTTTCAATGGTTTGCATTAGTTGTAATAGCATACCCTGGATAAGTCCCGTTTGTACACTTTTATTCAGGTTTGACAATAATTGCAACAGCAAATGTGCCAGTTTAAAACAACATATGTTATATATTGTTATATATTATTATAGTTTTAGCATGCCTTTGGCCATTTTGGTCATTTGTGCCCATTATCTGTCGGAAATGCATTGGGTTCCAATGGTTTGCTATGGTTTGCAAATGGGTGGCATACCCTGGATAAGCCCAGTTTTTCAATAGTTTTAATTACAATAATTAAAAATGATTTCCATCTTTTTTTTTGTTGGTTGCAAGCATAGTGAATCAAATGCAATGATTTTTAATGGTTTGTATCAGTTGTAATGAGAAGTATATCTTGAATTAGCCCAGTGTGTTCACTTTTATTATAGTTTCACTTTGTAATGGTATTCAATGGTTTGTAACTGATTCCAATGCTTTGCATTGGTTTTAATTGGTCACATAGCCTGAAAAAGCCCAGTTTTACTATATATATTTACTATCTATGGGAGAACTTGGGTTATAAATATATATATTTAATAATATGCATAAAACTATTAGTGGTATTTCACTGACTCAGCAAAATGCACTGGGCGATGCTGTTTGAGATGGTAAAAGAAAAGTCATACTGTTACTGTAATTACGATATTTCTACGTCATAATTTACTCAAGCTTGTAACCGGTTGACTTGTTATCCATCCAGAAACCAAACCAGATGATAAGCTGTGTAGCAATGATCTGACAATATGGCCATTTTTAAGTGGTTTGACATTTACAGTATATATAATTTATATAGCCCAGTCTTACTGCAACCACAGTGTAATATAAAGCAATGTATCTCAAAGGTTTTAAATAGTTTTAATGAGTTGTTTGCCTGTCTATCGCTTTTATGATAGTTCTACCATGCATTTGGTAATTTGTGCCCATCTTTTATGGGACAATTGTAATTGCAAGCCTAATGCAGTGAAAAAGACATAGTTTTCAATATCTTTTAATGCTTTGCAATGGGAGAAATTGCCTGTACAAGACTAGTTTGTACATTTTTTCATCATTAAACCTTGCATTTGGTTTAGGTGTTTTTTTTGCTTTTAACAGTCAATGCTTTTAATGGTTAGCAGTGGTTTGTTTGCAGTGACTTTAAATGCTTTTCAATGGTTGTAATGGGTTGCATTGCCTATATAATCCAATTTTGTTCAAGTTTATAATAGTTTTAGCTTAAATTTGGTTAAGATGGTAATTTGTGTTCATCATCTTGGGTAAAACTATGGTTGAGAAGAGTGCAGCCAAACTGCAGTTTTTTTCAATGTGTTATTGTTGGGTTGCATTGCCTGTGTAAGCCTAGTTCGTTCACTTTTATTATAGTTTTGCCTTGCAGTTGGCCTATGTGGTAATTTGTGCACATCTTTGGTGAAAGTGTGTTTGCAAGCATAAAACCTAAAAAAAATACAGTTTTTCAATGCTTTTCAGTGGTTTCCAATAGTTTTTAATGGCTATTAAGGGTTGTATAGCCAGTTTTCTCACTTCTTTTCACTGTTCTACCTTGCATTTGGTATTTTGTACTCATTGTCTATGAGGAAACTGTTTTTGCAAGCATAATACAGCAAAATCTCGACACTTTTGAATGGTTTTCTATGATTGTCAATGGGTGGCACAGCTTGAATAAGCCCAGTTTGTTCACTTTTGCCCTTCTGGGAAACATTAGGAGCAACTTGATGGCGTTCTGGGCTTCCAGTAAAGGGTCTGGAGGATGTACAGTCTGAGATCATGGCAAACTGGGAGAGGTGCAGGGTGGACGTGTGGAAAAAAATATTTCATTGCTTTTTATTTCCTCTGTTCTCATTAACAGTGTTTGAGCTGTGTCCACATTTGAGTTTTAAAACTGAATTGATTGTTAGTTAGTCTGATTCAGATTACACTGTACACTGGATCGGTTTTCTCACAATAATCTTAGTGTACTTATTATATGTCTTTCAATTTGGCTTTATTGGGGAAACAGGACATTTATACCAATTAAATGCTGTTGCCAGTTGGATGGTTCCCAAGAAAACTGAATTATTTGTTAAAAAAAAATATGTACACATTGAATTAATCCAGTTTAACTAAATTGTCATAATATACTTATTAAATGTGTTTTTTTATTTAAAATACAATTTTGGCAGTTGAAAGCACTTTTATTTCCAAGTGATTGGTTCCCTAGAAAACTGAATTATTTGTAGGATTTCTTTAATTTACCTGATATAAATGTGTACACTGGATCCGGTTTCACAAATTAACGTAATATGCTCAATAAAAGTGTACAGGTATGCCAGATCAGTTTGGCTTTATTTGGGGAAAAAATTACAATTATGCCAACTGAATGTTATTGCCAGTTGGTTGATTTCCAAGAAAACTGAATTATTTGTTGAATTTATTTAATTTACCTGATTCAGATGTGTACACTGAATCCAGTTTAAGAATTGATCTAAATATACTTATTAAATGTTTTTCAATTTGCCTTATTTGAAATAATATTACAGTTCTGGCAATTAAAGGCACTTTTTCCCTAGAAAACGGAATTATTCGTTAAATTTCCTATATGTAATAGAATTAAATGTGTACATTGGATCCGGTTTCACAAATTAACATAATATACTCATTATAAGTAAGTGTAATATTATACTTATTAAAAGTTCTGCCTAGTCCACCCAAACCCATGACCCCCATAAATCAATACATAAGATTATGCCGGCACTACAAACAGGTGTGTGTGTGTGTGTATGTGTAATAGACACTGATGCATTATGGGATCCGGATTGAGATTTCTGACTCTAATGGAGCTGTGTGGGCTGAGCCGCCGTGCTGCTGAGTCTTTGTGTCTTTATAAAGGGGGTGGGCTCGGGCAGGCAGCTCCACAGGGGGGGCTTTATACCCCCCTACCCACCCCTCTACTGAATAAGAATTGGCCCGGATTTGTCCCAGAGGCCATGGTGTCACTCAGCCAACCAATCAGAGGCTGCAGTGCATCTGCCCCCCCCCCCCCCACTTTCACCTTACAACATGCATACATGCAAATTAGTCATGTGACCTGGATAGTACAGTATATATATATATACAGTATAAATGGGCTTGATTACATTACTCAGTCCTGAGCTGGCAATTTGTATGATGATGATAATAAGGCATTGTGTAATTATTAGCCTGATGGCCACACCCATTTATATATTTCTGTTATTAATTTATATGCTCCTATCTATTTCATTTATTCACACCTAATTATATACTGTAGTTATTTATTTATGATCTCCTGTATTCTTGTGCCTTTCCCTCTTATTTAGTACTAATTAAACATAACTTATTTATTTAGTCTTATGCAATTTATTTTTACCAATATATACAGTATATGCTATAATGTAGTTTTATGCTATTTATTCACACAGTTATATTGTATAGTCTTATACAAAGTTTTCCACCAATTTATGTATTCTAATATTAGATATGTATGAATAGAGTATACTATATATTCACATCCATTACTATTCACTTTACTATTGTATTCATGTGTATAGATATTGGTTATAGATTATACTGTAAAAAATAAAACACTTATTCTATCTATTCACATCCATTAATATATATTATATAGTGTTATTTATTAATATACCAGTACTCTAATACTACTTGTTCTCATACTTTAATATATTTATCCTATATGTATTTTATTTATATGCTCTCATGTTATGGTTTTAGGATGCTATAAATGTACAACCATGTTTTTTGCTGCTTTTAAAAAACACCCTTTGTCAATTTAATCATGTGAATATTAGATTAGGATTGCTGGATTTTATATTTGCATATCTGTTGCATATTCATGTCTTTTGTCTGCCTTCAGTTTAAATATTGATTTTTTTGCCCCAGGAGTAAAGGCATAAAGTTATCCAAAAGCAGTGTGTAAGACTGGTGGAGGAGAACATGATGCCAAGATGCAAAAAACTGTGATTAAAAACCAGGGTTATTCCACCGAATATTGATTTCTGAACTGAATGAATATGAACATATTTTCTTTGCATTATTTGAGGTCTGAAAGCTCTGTATCAGGGATGAGGGTGGGTGAGTGGGTGAGTGTGCCACACCCCGTACAGCAGTGCCAGCTGCCCGCGTGCCGACAGGCCGCCACCCAAACACACCCACAATATTTACACTGCTGTCGCTGCGCTGCAGCTGCAGGGGGACGAGTTAGTCATCTGTTTGACGTTTCTGTCCTCAGCCTGAGTGAAGAGTTTAAAATGTGGCACTCTCTGATCTGCTGAGGGAAAGAACTCAACCAGAAACAGACAGATTTACTGATTACTAATAACAGGTTTAGCCACGAATCAGAGAAAACCTTTTATATGTATATGTAATGTTTTTTTTTACATTGTAAATTTAATATTAAGGACTTAATTCAAGCTATACATGAACACTGATGCTGAATTATTTAGTAAAGAAAAAGAGTTAAACAAACCAAAAAATGTTTTATACTTTAGATTCATGATCCCAAATCACCATCTCAGTTCTCAATGTGCACGTTTTCACGTCTTTACAATTAACCTACAATGTACAAAATAAATAAAATTAAAAAATCATTGAATTAGAGGAGGTGTGTACAAACTTTTGACTAGTACTGTATATGCATGGATTGAGGGATAGATACAGATACAGACAGATTGGCAATACTGTAATTAACTATGGCCATGCCAATAAAGCTCCTTTGAATCTTTGAATAGATAGATAGATAGATAGATAGATAGATAGATAGATAGATAGATAGATAGATAGATAGATAGATAGATGGAGTAAAATGAAAATTGTTGTTTTATTCTATATTCTATATTCTATAACTACAGACAACATTTCTCCCAAAATCCACATAAAAATATTGTCATTTAAAGCATTTATTTGCAGAAAATGAGAAATGGCTGAAATAACAAAAAAAGATGCAGAGCTTTCAGACCTCAAATAATGTACAGAAAACAAGATAATATTCATAAAGTTTTAAGAGTTCAGAAATCAATATTTGCTGGAATAACCCTGGTTTTTAATCACAGTTTTTTTTTCATGCATCTTGGCATCATGTTCTCCTCCACCAGTCTTACACACTGCTTTTGGATAACTTTATGCTGCTTTACACCTGGTGAAAAAATGCAAGTAGTTCAGCTTGGTTTGATGGCTTGTGATCATCCATCTTTTTTAATTTGGTAAAATCAAAGAAACTCATCTTTTTAAGTGCTCTCTTATTTTTTTTCTATAGCTAAGAGTGTTCAGTAAGGCAGTAAAACACTCTCAGCAGAGTGAGGATCTGAGAGTGGGAGGGATGGCAGGTGGTGAATTAGAAATGTCATTCATTTTTAATGATGGGTTGGAGGAGCGGTCACACTCTGCTGGTGCCTGAACAGCTGACCACTACTGCCCCACCCCATTAACCACCCCCCACCCCCTCCCACAGTGTGTATGTGTGTGTGTGTGTGTGTGTGTGTAGATACACTCCTGTACATTAGTGTAGGCAGGGAAATTAGAGGAAATACAGTGCATGCAAATCTAATCATCCAATAGATCATCCCAAAACCGGCTCCAAATGATATTAAAACGAACAATGGTCGGGGTTATTATGGTCAGTGTGTGTTTGTGTGCACAAGTGTGTGTGGGTGTATGTGTGTGTGTGTGTGTGTGTGTGTGTGTATGTGTTGTGCTGCTTACGTGACTTTTTGCCTCTTTGCTCTTTCTGCTGATTATACACAGTGTGTATGGAGGGGTCAGGGCTGTGTGTGTGTGTGTGTGTGTGTGTTTTGGTGTGTGTTTTCAGCACACTCTGTGCCAGAGCGAGACGGCGATGAGTGATAAAGAAGGACTGGCTGACCGGGGTCACTGCACTCACTCTGGCTCTTACCATCTTAGTTTTACTCTAAAAAATTATGTTTTTAAAACATCATATATTCTTATTAGGTCTGTCACGATAAGATTTTTTTGTGGACAATATATTGTCCCAGAAATTATTGTGATACACGATATTTTTGTAATATAATATAAATAATAAAAAAAATAATAGCATAAAAAGCAACGATACACTTTTTAAAGACAACAATTATTTTATTAATATTTTATTATAGTTAGTTTGAGAATTATTTACTTATTTCTGCCCCTATTTTAGTCCAAACTGTGTGTATGGTGTCACAATAGATAATATCATGATTATCCAAAATAAATCGATATTGCAAAAATTGTGACAGACCTAATTCTTCTTGATAAATGAGTGATGATTAATATTCTGCAATTACATAATTAGAAATAATATACACAGATTTATAATCAGTCATGTGACAGCAGTAGGGATGGGCAAATTATAATATTTTATCGTATTGTGCTCAGTTTTTTTATAGTATCGTCAGTATGTTTTTTTTACAGTATGTTTAAATGTATAATGAGCTGATATATAGTGAGTATGACTGTTGTCTTGTCCCTTATCTAGTGTGTTTATACCTTTTTAGAGACACAGAAAGAGAGAGAGAGAGAGAGAGAGAGAGAGAGCAAACCAGTTTATAAGGCGCATTATCAATAAACGTCTATTTTCTGGTCTATCTTCATACATAAGGTGCACCAGATTATAAAACACATTATGTGACACTAGTAGGGAACAGGGGTGCCACCACATTATCCTTCTAATTCAGCTGCTCTCACCGCTGGGTGGCAAGACCTGTAAAGCTAAACTAAGTTAAGTAAACAAAACTGTAATTCCTTAAAAAAATTCCTTAAAAATAACATTTCAAACGAGTCAGACAAGTCAAACGAGCACTGGCTGTTAATCTACACAAATTCATCTCCTGAAAACTGTTTATTTGGTGAGTAAAGCACTTCCGTTTATTTACAGTAAGCTTAGATTTCCAGATTTCCACTAACCATCTGCTAGCGGTAGTGCTAATGCTGCTCCAGCAGTGCTAGCCGGGGTTAGCAGCAGGCTACCGGCCAATAATACTCACCTCTGAATGGCGAAAGAGCTAGCGCTTAGTGCGGTTAGCGGCTAATGCTTCTACTGCTCCAGCCTTGTATTTTACTGCTCCTCAAAACCTGACTGGTAGAATTTATACATAAGGTGCATCGGATTATAAGATGGACTGATGATTTTTAGGAAAATTATATTTAAAAATATAATTTTAAAGCCTTTTTTATAGTGAGAAAAATACGGTACGCATAAAAGAGGATTAGAAGTTTTATGTTAGATATTTACCATTAGCATCCAGATTTTATGGGACATGGCAAAAGTCATGGGACAGCAACTGTAGTATCTGTAGTATCTAGTATGTCAATGTATATTACAATATATTGAATCTTAAACTCTGTATCCCTTAAATGTTTATATTTTTAGTTGTACTGCTAGTAATTTGGATTATACCAACATTTAATGTGTATTATATCAATATAATTTGTTTAAAATATATAGTATAGTACAGATTTATAATAATCTAAACCTATAAAAGCAATGTGAGGCCTCATATTACTGATATATATTTACTGGTATAGTGTGGCACTGCCCTTCTTTTCCACTGGGATTGTTTTTCCCCAGTCTAACCAGTTAGTTGCCATAGTGACGGGGCAGCTCTGGTGTGCACTGGTGTGTTGTCCCCTGTTCGTTCAGACAGCCACATAAAACCCTGTCTCACACACACACACACACACACGCACACACACACAGACACTTACTGGCGCACTCATACACACCCGTCCTTCAGGAATGTGTGTTCTCACTGGCCACGTTGTGTGTGTATGTGTGTGTGTCAGGATTTCCCCCACTTACAGCACCTACTGGTGTGTGTGTGTGGGGGGGTATTTTTGCTGTGGAGAAAATGTAAGAAAGGGAAGGAGCACGGATGCAGTCAGCAGGAATGTGGGGGTTAGTCTGGCGGATGAGTGCAGATCTGCAGGGCTGGATGTTTAGACTGCTCTCTGCCCCCATTACATTTTCTTTTAATAGGATCAAACACTATCCGCCTTCATATGACATCCAGAATCCTCCTCTAGATTCCTCCTTCAGAAAACACCTACACCATGTGTTTGTGTGAGTCTGGTTGGGTTGGGATTAAAATACTGGAGTTAGGGACTGTACTGTATAAGGCTATACATGTTCTACAGAGCAGGAACTTGGAGAATTAAGTTAAGTTAAGGATGAGATCTGGAAGACCAAGGAAACTGTTCATGTGCTGGTAAGACATGCAAAGCAAAACTTCAAAATAATGCAAAGAAAATGCTGGACATTTAGCTGAGTCATGAGAAAAGTGCTATCATTTCTATAAGCTATTTTTCAATAGCAGACAGTAGCCGGTTTACTGATTGGAGCTTAGAGCCATGATGCTCAATTTAATTACAAAGGGGCTAAGCTTACAAAAGTAGTAGCGTAGGGACAGGCAGGGTCAAAAATGGTATGGCAGCAATATAAACAACATGCCAGAACTTAGTCAGGAAAAATAATGGTCAAACACTGTAAATCCTGCAAAGAGAGGGCAAAGGCCAAAAAGTGGTCAAATATACTGATAAAAAAATCGGCAACAGAAATAAACAATAGAGAGGGCAAGGCAAAAAACGATATTCAGAAACAAAACAAGTATCAAAAGGCAATAAACTAAAAAAATGAATTATAGAAGAGCTAAATAACTAGATTCAATATTAGGCAGAGAACAGAACAGAGAGAACTAAGGGGTATATATACAAGACATGCCAGGTACAATCAATCAGTAACTGGGGGAGCGGGAATGCCGTAGTGTCACGTGAGCACAGTCCGGTGTGAGTGCTGAGAATGCTGGGAATTGGAGTCTTTGAGTAGTTCAGAGTCCAGAGCAGGCAGACCGATAGCGTCAGGACTGACACAAGGGTAGAGTCTAGAGAATTGTAGAGGAGAGACAAAAATCTACAAAAATAAAGTAAATTTTTTTATTGCCACATATGTCATGTAAAGCCTTTTTTAAAAAGGGGAATAAACCCCCTGATTATAGCTAACTACACCCTCACTCTTAAATGTAAAAAAAAAATGCTTAAAAATGGGAGGGGTAGTTTGGGAGGGGCACCTTGGTGATGTATGGGTTTAGAGGCGGAGCAGAAGGGAGAGAGCTGATTGGCTAAGCTGCAGCAGCAGCAGTGTGCCTCTGATTGCAGTAGTGAGACGCAGATGATTGAGCGTCAGCAGGGGGGCGGTTATTATGATTGATTGATTGATTGATTCATTTGCATATTGCGATGTGTCTGCGCACCAAAGTACACAGAAACATCATCCTCGCCTATAGCACAGTTGAACCTGAGAGGGAGCTGCAGAGGAGTGGTATGTTTTATTACTTCAAATTTTAGCTATTTATAAAAAAAATGTGTTTTTGGGTTTAGTGACTCTTCACTCTGAACCCAGACATTGTTTGAACTCAAGTGATTTAAGTCTGTTTGACATAAAATTGGATATTTCTAAACAATACTCAACTATTTTGAGTTAGTTGAACATTTGTGGGCACATAAACTGTACTATTCAAACTGAGATCTTTGAGTTTAATCAACTTATAATAACTGAGTTTAGTCTGTTGTCATTGGCAGCTTCTTTTCTATTGGCTTCTGTCACAATCTATTTGCATACTGGGTGTGTCCAACAGTTTCTGACAGACACTCACCATCAGTGTGTAGTGATTCACCCGGGGCTACCTTAGAATGTAATAACTTGATGTTTTAATTTATGCTAACTCAAGTTTTTATTCCCCATTACTTAAAAAAATTGAGGAAATCAGCTGCTTTAAAAAAGTTAAGTAAACTCAACTTATCTGGTCTTACAGTATAACAAAAAATAAAAAAAAGACAACTTCCCCTTCAGTTGTAATAACTTGATGTCCTGAGTTATGCTTACTTAAGTTTTCATTCCACATTTCTTAACTTTTTAAAAGCAACCGGTTTCCTCAGATTTTTAAAGTAAATTCAACTTATCCAGGCTTACAGTGTTCAACTGCTATTGGTAGATTAGCTAACAGATGTCTGTGATTGGCTAGCATCAGCCTGCAGGCATCCATCCCATTCAGATAGCAGCACCCTGAACAATAACGAGCGATTTATGATCTGTAGGGCTCTCATCCCACAGCATCTGCTTCAAACCCGTGATCTCCTGATAACAGGGCAGAACTTCAGAAGGTTCTGCAGCCGAGGAGCCAAAGACACTGGGGTTTCTGACACAGCGACGTCTGGGAATCGTCATCTGGACATCAATGAAATGGCTGTAATGATGAAATGGCTATAAATACTGTAGAATGTGTGAGTGGCTCAGGGTTTTGTTGGTCAGGAAATTGGAATGGAACAAAAAATGCACTGGAGACTGGGGTGACCCAAGACTGATCTCGGTCCAGAATACTCCCACATGAGTTTTAACAGCAGGATAAGCTGAACAATGACTGCGTCCCAAACCACACACTTCTTTCCTTTAATGGCTACATTAATAAGCACATTTATAATGGTAGTGCACTTAATGGTAGTTTTTAACACACAGTGTTTTGGTTTGGGACACAGCCCATATTTGGACATTTTCGATCAGTGTATTTATAATTTAAATATTTAGTTTTTTCTACACTGTAAATGAATATAGTGAAGTGATTCAGACTATGAAGGAATCATGTAGTAACTTAAAAGTCTTAAACAAACCAAAATATTCTGTGAAGAAATTAGGTGCTCTTATCTCGGGTGCTGTTAACCCCCTATGGCATGCTGTTGCCCTCAGGCAACAAACCAGTTTTTTTTTGTTATTATTACCTAATTTTAATGTTTGTAGTATTCTTTTGTTTGTCTTGTTTATCACAAAATGCATAATTTATTTTTCTAATCAAAACAATGTTTTTTTTTTTGTTGCCTCAGGGCAACACGATGCAGTTAAATATTAATATAATAATGCTAAAAAAATGGTGGTTATTATCTTCCTTCCAAAAAAAATAAAAATATTAACAATCCATGCCATGGAGGGTTAACTTGCGATTACTGAGGCTGGTAACTCTGATGAACTTATCCTGTACAACAGAGGAAACTCTTGCTCTTCTTTTTTTGGTGCGGTCCTAATGAGTGCCAGTTTCATCATAGCGTTTTTGACTGTCTTTGCGGTGACTGCACTTTCTTTCCAACTTAACAGCTGATGCTCTCAAACACTTCATTAGAAGGCAAGAAATGTAAGTAATTAACTTATATATTTTAACGTGATCAGCACAGCTGTTACCTGAAAGCCTGAATTCCAGGTGATAACAAAACTGATTTACTATACTAGGTATTTATTTTCAGCTGCTTTTAGTACAAATCAACAAATATTATAATATAAGAGTTTTTCCACAAAATGATGAGAAAAACGCTTTTATTTAGGACACACAGTAAAACTATACATAAAAATGTACATAAAAACTTTATAGTCTAAACAAATAAAAATGTTTAGTGCAAAATAAGTGCTTAGTTAAATGTGCTACTAAAATGAAAACTATATAAAGTAGTGCGCACATCATACCTAGCTTTAGTTTGAGTAAAGCAGGTCGTATCACAGGTAGTTTTTCTGTGGACACTTTTGAGTCATTTACTGATATTATTTGGTTTGAAACATCATATAAATATGTTTGAAGCACTAAAGGTAAATAATATTGGTTGAGGACAAGCAAATTGCACGTTTTTTTTTTTTTTTTGTGGGGAAAAGTCCCTTTTTTCAACACTTCACCTGAGAGTGAATGTGAATACAGCTGATTATGTGTTTTAGGGAAAAAATAGAGTTATAATGGAAGAATAAAACAAGGAACTTTTTCCCAATGGGTTTCTTGTAGATGTTTTACTGCACTGGGATGTCATCACTATTTTTAGAAAGAGTCATTTCTGCTCTTTCTAATCATATATGGATTATGTTTATGTGTGAAGGGGATCCTGAGTAATTAAACTAAGAACACAAGGTGCGATTTTGGCCGTAAAGTCCGTCTGTAGGTGTTAAAAAAGATGTTTTAACACCTTCAATCTACAATAATTACAGTTTTGTACACGTTGCATCTACTACATACGCGTCCTGAGCTTCCCTAAGCTTCATGCCGATGCATATGTCTTGATTTGCATCGAGCGGCAGTCAAACCGAGCCGAGCTGCAGCAGAGCTGTGAGAACATTCATGCGTCCTCGTCTCCTGGGTGCAGCCGTCCAATATGTTCTCATGTGTGAAGCATCCGTCACTGAGAGCTTCTGCTGGCGCTGATCCAGTGCAAGCAATGCAGAACACTCAGCCCTGCCCTCAGCAACCCACCGCTCCTCCACCGCCATTATATTATTAATCCTGCTGAAGATCCGGCGGATCCTCACCCCGCAGCTCCGGCACTAACGCAGCACTGTGTGTGTATGAGTGAGTTACGATTAGCGTGACTCATATATGTGTGACTTAAATACATGGATATACTGGAGGCCTGGGTTATGTAATGGGTGTGCCGAAGCAGCTGTTCTGGGCCGTTGCCAAATTCAGGGTTACCGTAAATATGTGTAGCTGACTTGACTTTCACACAAAACCTCTGGTTTTATAGTCATTTAGGTCGTGTTCAGGGTTAAGTGCAGCTTGCTGGCCTGTCACAAGTACTAAAATCCTCTTTACCACAGTTATATTTCACAATCGGTAGCTTTTATAATTATATAAACAGTAGGGTGTGTGTTTCCTTGTTGGGTTGAAGCAAATAAATGAAGATGAAGCCATTGATAATAAATTAAAACCTGATAAAACATAATATACATACAGCTCTGGAAAGAAATAAAAATAAAAATGAGTTTCTTTGATTTTACCAAAAAAAAAAAACAGGCTATCAAACCACCAAGCTGAACTGCTTGAATTTTTGCACCAGGAGTAAAGCAGCATAAAGTTTTCCAAAAGCAGTGTGTAAGACTGGTGGAGGAGAACATGATGCCAAGATGCATGAAAAAACTGTGATTAGAAACCAGGGTTATTCAACCAAATATTGATTTCTGAACTCCTAACACTTTATGAATATGAACTTGTTTTCTTTGCATTATTTAAGGTCTGAAAGCTCTGCATCGTTTTTGTTATTTCAGCCATTTCTCATTTTCTGCCAGTAACTGCTCCAAATGACAATATAGATTTTTATTAATTTGGGAGAAATGTTGTCTGTAGTTTATAAAATAAAACAACAATCTTCATTTTACTCAAACATAAACCTAAAATAGCAGAATCTGAGAAACTGATTCAGAAACTGAAGTGTTCTATTTATGTTTTTCAGAGCTGTGTATATATTTCACAATTTAGGGGTTACAATTAAATACATCCATTATTTCTAGACTATAAGAAATTTAATATATTTCAATCTTCCTATCTATCTGGCCGTGTCCAATGCTTCTGTAACAAGTGGGTGTGTATGCGTGTTGAAGACATGACTATGTTGACAAAATTCACTGCCAAAATAGCAATGAACATCTAACTGTTGTCCAGGTTGTATTCAGTCAGTGGAGCTCCTGTGTGTTCTATTGCCAAGATAGCAATACACCAAAAATATACCTGAACACACCTCATTTGCAGACCACCACATTAGAGCTTAGATTGGGCTCAAAATATTCTGACCGACCCCACCCCATAAACTGTCATTATGAGCCCGAGCCTGATTTAAACCCAACATTTTTTAGTAAGTAGAGCATTAAAACTGAGCTTTTAAAAAAAAATGTTGGATGTTTAAATGAGTGAAATTAGTTCAGAATGATGTTAATTAACATTGCAACACTGAAGAAGCATAGACCTATTATTTAAGAACAATGTTTATCAAGAACAGCTACACAAGTGCGTAATGATGGCCTTTGTGACTGCACTGCACTTGAGGATACTTTTAGTTTCTTGAACTTCTTAGTCTTTTTAATTTTTTTGGATTAACTTTGACCTTTGAAGTTTGAAGTTTTGAATGGTACTGTATATAACACTGCAATATTGTTACAAGTATACAGAACAGGCCAAAAGTTTGGACACACCTTCTCTTTTTCAATGCGTTTTCTTTATTTTCATGACTATTTACATTGTAGATTCTCACTGGAGGCATCAAAACTATGAATGAACACATGTGGAGTTTTATGTACTTAACAAAAAAAGGTGAAATAACTGAAAACATGTTTTATATTCTAGTTTCTTCAAAATAGCCACCCTTTGCTCTGATTACTGTTTTGCACACTCTTGGCATCATTCTCTCAATGAGCTTCAAGAGGTGGCCACCTGAAATGAAAAGTTTTCCAACAGTATTTAAGGAAGGAGTTCCCAGAGGTGTTTATTAGCATTTGTTGCCCCTTTGCCTTCTTCACTCTGTGCTCCAGCTCACCCCAAACCATCTGGATTGGGTTCAGGTCCGGTGACTGTGGAGGCCAGCTCATTTTTTGTTAAGTACATAAAACTCCACATGTGTTCATTCATAGTTTTGATGCTTCAGTGAGAATCTACAATGTAAATAGTCATAAAAATAAAGAAAACGCATTGAATAAGAAGGTGTGTCCAAACTGTACTGTATGCTTTTACTTCGCTGAGTAATATCATAATATCACTCTGTAATTTGCTTGTAGTAAAAGTTGCTCAGTTGCTATTGGATGATTTTTTTTTTCCATCACTACTATGTCAGGGTGAGGCTGTAGGGGGGGTTGTGGGGGGGATTGGCAGGCCAGCGCGTTATTGGCCTGAGTTGCCAAACTCCCATCAAGCATGTAAAAGAGCCCTGGGCCGGACAGAGGGGTCTTTGTCTGGGCCGATGCGACGGAGCTTGTGACCAGAATGGATCCTGGCTCTTTCATCCAGAGAACAGCGTTCCTCTGGGGCCTTGCGTTTAAAGAGCCTGGGGGAGGACGGGCGGGTGCTGGGGGAGGAGGGGGTGGTTGCTTCTGGGGCGCTGGGGGTCTCTCCAGCAGTCTTGCGGGATTAATTTAGCCGGAGTTGGAGCTCGGCGCTGGTTTAGCTCAGTAGCGTCTGGCAGTGAATAAAGGCCAGGCTTTACTTTACTAACGTTACTCAGGAAACGAACTCAAAACCTGTAACCCAAAACACCTCACTCTGAATCTGCACTCTGCATCCATCTACTCTCCTTCCTCAGTAATCAATAACAGGAAAAACATCAACCCAGGGCAACTTCTCACAGTTTTAATAGTGATTTTGTGTTTTTTTTAATGGTTGCTCATTGCAAAGTGCAAATGCAACACCTTAGCAACCACCTAGCAACCCCTTAGAAAAACATAGCATGTGTGCATTTGCACATACAGTATGTGTCGGCAATGGTGCAACTTAAAGTAGCTAAATGCACAATATTTCAGTGTTTTTTTCCTATACAAATGTAAAAAAAAAAACTAGCATTTTTATAAACTCTCTAATCAAATTTGCACTCAGCTACTTTAAGTTGCACCATTTTAGCAAAATAAAAATTCACACTGTTCTCATTTCCTGTTATATTTCTACTAGAGACAGATTATATCTTTTCAGTATCATTTATTTTACTTTAATCCTGGATATATGGAGATATTTGGAGTGCATTATTATAAGTATCATGACATTCTGGTTCATTGTCTTCTGTTACAAAGCAATGAAGCATGTGTGCATATAATTTAATGGTGCAACTTAAAGTAACTGAATGCATTTTAATATTTTAGTGTTTTTTTATACAAATGTTTTAAAAAACTAGCATTTATTCTGTTAAGAAGTTTGTGTGCCCTCTCTAACCAATTTTGCATTTAGCTACTTTAAGTTGCACCATTGCTGACACATACTGTATGTGCAAATGCACACATGCTATGTTGTTTCTAAGATGGTTGCTAGGGGGTTGCTAAGGTGTTGCATTGGCACATCACCCATCCCTAATTATCACATCAGGGTACTACTTTTTTACTGTTTTTATTTAGCAAAAAAAACATTCACACTGTTCTCATTTCCCATTATATATCTACTAGAGACAGATTATATCTGTACAGCAGGGGTGTCAAACTCATTTTGGCCGAGGGCCACATTGGCATATTGGCTGTCCTCCGAGGGCCAGATGTAACTTATAAATGTAATAAAATGTAACCAAATGTAATATATGTAAATGAATGTAATTACTCCTTAATGTTAAATAACTCTCAATATATTATTTATTCAATCAAATATTACAGTTGCATGGAAAAAATGTTTGCTTGTTGCTCTATTAACATAAATCCTTTTAATTTGTCATGTCATGAAATCCAAAAACTCCATCAATCAAGAACCAAACTATTCAAGTGAATAGAAATGACATCAAGTTATATTAACTTTGAAATTATTAACTGAAATAAGGCTTAATAAATATAAAATCAAAAATTGTGAGCTGTTAAGAACATAGCATTTCCTCAGATTTAGCAGTTCCTCATCCAACCACTAGTGGGAGCTGCAGCAGCAGCACCACAAGTCCGCAGTCTTTACTGAGTCAGAGCTACAGCCCAGTCACGGGCTACAGGGCTCAGCTCAGCCAGTCTGGAGCGTTTTTACAATTTTTAAGTTCTTCTGTGTATGAAATAAAGATTTTTGTAACCGAATAATACAGCTCTCTACAGTTCATCTTTCAGCCCAATCAGCTAACAGCAGCCGTTTAGAGCATGAGTCACTGCTGGGATTACATTATAAACAGGTCAGTTATCGCGCTGCTAACCTCAGGATGTTTATAACTACGGAGTTTAGTGGACACACCACGGCTGCAAGGTTAGACTGTTGAAGGCTACTGAAGACTATTAAAGGCTATTGGAGGTTATTGAAAGGGTTATTGAGGGCAGAAATCAGTAAAGGCTGGTTAGATAAGTGATTCACGTCCTCGTACTTTGCTGCGGTGAAACTGCGACTAGCGCTGTCACAGTGATGTTTATTAACGTCATTAAAACAGATTTTGTCAGCTATTGTCTTATAAATGTTTACACAGAACTTATATCTCTCCTAAAAAGCGTTTATTTTGGTCAGTAACACTCTTCGTAACACAAAAGGCATACCGGTCTTTCGCCTTGAAGCACAGCCGTCCGTCTGCATCAACTTCTCTTTTTCTGGACATTATGGGATAAACATTTATATGTCTCAATTCCACCCGCGAAGTTACACCTTCCCTCCGGCAGGGTTTCCACATCAATGACTACACTGCCGTGTAGTGGCAGTAAGCCGTAACTTTGCGGGTAATACAATCGACAAGCATTGTGGGAAATGTATTTTTTGGTCAAAGAACGCTTCTGACTTATTTATTATAGACACTAAGATCTTACAAGCTCTCGCGGGCCACATAAAAAGACGTGGCGGGCCACATTTGGCCCGCGGGCCTTGTGTTTGACACATGTGATGTACAGTATCATTTATTTTACTTTAATCTGGCTATATGGAGATATTTGGAGTGCATTATTATTAGCATCGTGACATTCTGGATCGTTGTCTTCTGTTACAAAGCAATGAAAGACCTTAGCAACCACCTAGTGACCACTTAGAAACAACATAGAATGTGTGCATTTGCACATATATATGTCAGTAATGGTGCAACTCAAAGTAACTGAATGCACTTTAATATGTTAGTGTTTTTTATGTACAAATGTTTAAAAACTAGCAGGATTTTTCGTTTGTAAGACTCTCTAATCGATTTTGCATTCAGCTACTTTAAGCTCCACCATTGCTGACACATGTATGTGCAAATACACACATCCTATGTTGTTTCTTAGATGGTTGCTAGGTGGTTGCTAAGGTGTTGCTTTGCCACATCACCCGTCCCTAATTGTCATATCAGGGTACTACTTTTTTACTGTTTTTATTTAGCAAAATAAAAATTCACACTATTCTCATTTCCCATTATATCTGTTCAGTATCATTTATTTTACTTTAATCCTGGATATATGCAGATATTTGGAGTGCATTATTATTAGTATCGTGACATTCTGGATCATCAACTTCTGTTACAAAGCAATGCAACACCTTAGCAACCACCTGTGGATATCTATATATTTACTCTGCATCTTATCCTCATTTGGCACTTTTAGACTGTACTGTGTTGCTACTGTTAAATTTGTCTCATGTCTGCTGTATTTATTGTATTTATTGTAGTTTATTTATTCTAATTTTATGTTGCACAATTTGTTGCATGTAGAACTTTGTATAATTTTTTTTTTTTTTTTAGTAATTGTGTCTCAGCAGTGCAACGCATCCGTGTGTGTGTAACGAGTGGGGTTGTACAAACACACTGGGCGCACCTATAGGAATATATTTAGTCTGTAAGGGTGCAGCAGTTCTGGCCATGCAGTTTTTGTGTAGGTTCAGATGTGTGCAGAGGTGGGTGGTAGCTGTAGTTGGTCAGATTCTGTGGTCAGGGTTTAACAGGCTGTAATTGCAGTGGTACAGAATTCACTGGCACGTCGTATAAAGAGCATAGCGGGTTCTGTGACCAGGCCAAACACAATACTCAGCCTCGTAAGAGTGTTTTAAAATGTTCCCTTTAAATTAGGACCACGCTCCACTGCATAACACTGTCAGTCGTTTTCTTGAACCATTTGCCCCTTACAAATTTATTTTGTTTTTGCTTGCATTTTTCATACCTGAGTAAATACAAAAGCTGAGGTGAATTCATTGTTAGAACAGCACTGCTGAAGTAAATCATGATTAGAATAGCACTGCTGACGTAAATTCATGGACATAATTGCACTGCTGTGGTAAGTTCATGATTAGAATGGTACTGCTGAGGTAAATTCATAGTTAGAATGGCACTGCTGAAGTAATTCATGGTTAGAATAGCACTGCTAATGTAAATTCATAGTTAGAATGGCACGGCTGAAGTACATTCATAGTTAGAATAGTACTGCTAGAGTAAATTCATAGTTAGAATAGCACTGCTAAGGTAAATTCATAGTTAGAATGGCACTGCTGAAGTAATCCATGGTTAGAATAGTACTGCTAAGGTAAGTTCATAGTTATGATAGCACTGCTAATGTAAATTCATAGTTAGAATAGTACTGCTAAGGTGAATTCATAGTTATGATAGTACTGCTGAAGTAAATTCATAGTTATGATAGTACTGCTGAAGTAAATTCATAGTTAGAATAGCACTTTTGAGGTAAATTCAGTTACCATTGCACTGCTAAAGTAAAATTTTCACTTGTTTTCCTAGTTATTCCCTAGTTAATATGATTTTTTTCCTTCTCCAGAGTGATCGACTCCTCATTAAAGGGGCGAAAATTGTGAACGATGACCAGTCCTTCTCTGCAGATATCTACATGGAGGATGGCCTCATCAAGTAAGTCTCTTTTTCTTCACTTCTATCTCATTCTTGTCTTTTTTATCGAAAATACTGGCCTATGAGGTCAGTGTAACGTTTATTAATACAATTTTTTTGACCATTTAAGCTTAAATGGAAAAAAAATATTGAAAATTGGAGTAAAATATAATAAGGTAAAACATATAATTGAATTTTTTATTAATGTAGTGCAGTACACAAGAAATACATTTTCATTCTTTTTTCCAATCTTATTTTTTTTTATCTCTTCCCCTCACAATTGTAATTTCAGGAAAAGTAAAAAAAAATGAATCTTTTGTTTTCTGATTTTTTAATTTTTGGATTATGAAAGTTAAATTATACCATCAGATTTGTGTTAGAAACTGCAAAAATGGGCATATCTGAAAATTGAGAGAACATTTAACTTTATAGTTTATTTTTCCTGAAATTCTGTTTGCAAAAGGCTTAAATAAAAAAGATAAACTAATAAACTAATAAAAATAATTGAAAAATTGGATAAAAACCTATTTCTTTTTCATTTCGAATTTAGCTTAATACAGTCAGAAAATTAAACTGCTAATTTATTTCTTGTACACTGCACTACATAAAAAAATGACATAATGAGTTTTTACATCCAATTGTCTATTTTTGCATTTAACCTCAAACGGTCAGAAAATGAAATTAATAAACATTACACTGACTCTGAGAAAACAGAGACTGTGCTTTTACTTTTATGTTCGCTTCCTTTTTTTTAGTTTTGATTCCACAGGCTTGACAAGAAGATCCTAAAAATAGACATCAAAAAATAGCAGTATTCCAAAAATAAGGCTTTTAAATTCAAATTTGAGCTGAAAATAACTTCCTCTCACTTCATCTCCTCTGCTTTTATCTCCTCTCAGGCAGATCGGAGAGAACCTGATCGTTCCTGGCGGGGTGAAGACCATCGATGCCCACGGGCAGATGGTGATGCCAGGAGGCATCGATGTTCACACTCGCTTCCAGATGCCCGACCGGGGCATGACCGCCGCCGACGACTTCTACCAGGGCACCCGCGCCGCGCTGGCAGGAGGCACCACCATGATCAGTGAGTGGCAGCAGGAGTGCCGGGCTGATATCATTACCCGGCGTACCTGCAGAGAGATAATCCCCTTATTTAATTTATTTAATCAGATCAGGATCAGGGTAATGATGGAGATGGAATTAAATGATGAATACGTTAATTGGACCCAGCAGAATAAAGTGGATTAGAGTGGATGTGAACTGAGGAATGATCAGATTTAGATGTTGGGTGATTATTTCTGAATCATAAATGCCACTTCTGCTAATCCCAGTTTAGTTCCATTACTCTACAGGGTTCCCACAGGTCCTTAAAAAGTTTAAAAATGTCTTCAATTGCCAGTGGGAAAGCACATACTAACATTAATGGTGAGTTACTGGGAAGAGAACTAAGATTAGCATAAAGCTAGCTAACATTAACTGCGAGCTAGCTAACGTTACTGGGGAGAAAACTAAGGTTAGCACAGCGCTAGCTAACATTAGCAGTGAGCTAGGGTAACGTTATTGGAGAGAGAACAAAGGTTAGCATAGAGCTAGCTAACATTAGCGGTGAGCTAGCTAACGTTACTGGGGAGAGAACTAAGGTTAGAACAGAGCTAGCTAAC
The DNA here is from genome assembly GCF_023375975.1 of Astyanax mexicanus. Lineage (NCBI taxonomy): Eukaryota > Metazoa > Chordata > Actinopteri > Characiformes > Acestrorhamphidae > Astyanax > Astyanax mexicanus. The sequence continues at coordinate 17,850,726 of NC_064427.1, read as the reverse complement.
AGTAGCGGTGAGCTAGCTAACATTACCTATGAGAAAACTAAGGTAAGCATAGAGCTAGCTAACATTAGCTGTGAGCTAGCTAACGTAACTGGGTAGAAATCTAAGGTTAGCGTAGAGCTAACTAACATTAGCTTTGAACAAGCTAAAGTTACTGGGGAGAGAACTAAGGTTACCACAGAGCTAGCTAACATTAGCGTTGAGCTAGATAACGTTACTGGGGAGAGAACTAAGGTTACCACAGAGCTAGCTAACATTTGCTGTGAGCTAGCTAACTTTACTGGGGAGAAAACTAAGGTTAGCGTAGAGCTAGCTAACATTAGCGGTGAGCTAGCTAACAATACTGTGGAGAAAACTAAGGTTAGCGTAAAGCTAGCTAACATTAGCATTTAGCTAGCTATTGTTACTGGGGAGAGAACTAGGGTTAGCGTAAAGCTAGCTAACATTTAGCGGTGAGCTAGCTAACGTTACTGGGGAGAGAACTAAGGTTAGCATAGAGCTAGCTAACATTAGCTGCGAGCTAGCTAACGTTACTGGGGAGAGAACTAAGGTTAGAACAGAGCTAGCTAACAGTAGCGGTGAGCTAGCTAACATTACCTATGAGAAAACTAAGGTAAGCATAAAGCTAGCTAACATTAGCTGCGAGCTAGGTAATATTACTGGGGAGAGAACTAAGGTTAGCATAGAGCTAGCTAACATTAGCTGTCAGCTAGCTAACGTAACTGGGTAGAAATCTAAGGTTAGCGTAGAGCTAACTAACATTAGCTTTGAACTAGCTAAAGTTACTGGGGAGAGAACTAAGGTTACCACAGAGCTAGCTAACATTAGCGGTGAGCTAGCTAACGTTACTGGGGAGAGAACTAAGGTTAGCGCAAATCTAGCTAACATTAGCGGTCAGCTAGCTAACGTTACTGGGGAGAGAAATAAGGTTAGCATAGAGCTAGCTAACATTAGCTTTGAGCTAGCTAACGTAACTTGAGAGAAAACTAAGGTTAGCGCAGAGCTAGCTAACATATTGTTTTCAAAACAAGAAATTATTTTCTACTTTCTGCCACATTTTTGGGCCTTAAATCATATTTATGCATTGATTAGCTGCGAGCTAGCTTACGTCACTGGGGAGAAAACTAAGGTTAGCACAGAGCTAGCTAACATTAGTGGTGAGCTAGGGTAGCATTACTGGGGAGAGAACTAAGGTTAGTGCAGAGCTAGCTAACATTAGCAGTGAGCTAGCTAACATTACTTGGGAGAAAACTAAGGTTAGCACAGAGCTAGCTAACATTAGCAGTGAGCTAGCTAACATTACTGGGGAGAGAACTAAGGTTAGTGCAGAGCTAGCTAACATTAGCAGTGAGCTAGCTAAAGTTATTGGGGAGAGAACTAAGGTTAGCATAGAGCTAGCTAACATTAGCGGTGAGCTAGCTAACATTACTGGGGAGAAAACTAAGGTTAGCACAGAGCTACTTAACATTAGCGGTGAGCTAATTGTCGGCATACGTAAATTAGGAAAAAAAGCTGTATAAAAAGTTTTATCTTATTATCTTATGTATTTTTTTGTTTTATTTAACAGTTGACCATGTGGTGGCGGAGCCGGGGGTGGGGCTGATTGCAGCGTTTAACCAATGGCGCGAGTGGGCGGACAGTAAGTCGTGCTGTGATTACTCGCTCCACGTGGACATCACCGAGTGGCATAAAGGGATCCAGGAGGAGATGGAGACGCTCGTCAAAGATCACGGTACACCACATCTGCCTCAATATATCAGCGTTAGCCAATCACTGACCTGGAAATACCCTGTATTGCACACTGTACTGCTTTACTAACCCTAACACTGACTGAGCGCTACTGACTTACTACTGACTAAAGGTGGGTTAGGTAGTATTTGACCTGCATTTGTTGTAATAGAAAAGGCAATATAAGACTATAAATGATACACACACTGCAGATTCATACTGGATTAAAATCTCTCTGCAATTATTACTGATAAGAGAGCACCTAAAAATGATGAGTTTCTTTAATTTTACCAAATTGAAAACCTCTGGAATATAATCAAGAGGAAGATGGATGATCACAAGCCATCAAACCAAACTGAACTGCTTGAATATTTACACCAGGAGTAAAGCAGCATAAAGTTATCCAAAATCAGTGTGTAAGACTGGTGGAGGAGAACATGATGCCAAGATGCATGAAAAAAAAACTGTGATTAAAATCCAGTGTTATTCCACCAAATATTGATTTCTGAACTCTTAAAACTTGAAAAAATGATGCATTATTTGCATCATCCTAAAGCTCTGCATCTTTTTTTCTTATTTCAGCCATTTCTCATTTTCTTCAAATGCTCTAAATGACAATATTTAACTTTTGGAATTTAGGAGAAATGTTGTCTGTAGTTTATAGAATAAAACAACAATGTTCATTATACTCAAACATAAACCTATAAATAGCAAAAACACACAAACTGATTCAGAAACTGAAGTGGTCCAGGGCTGTATACAAACACTGCAGATTCATACTGGATTAAAATCACAACATCATACATTGCTAATTCATCCTGGGTTAAAGAAAGTACTGCAAAAGGACTAAAAAGACTACACAATTCAAAATTCATACTGGATTAAACCAACTATACAGCAATTACTGTCATACTATAAAAAACTTCACCCACTGCAGATTCATACTGGACTAAAATCAGTCCACGGTAACGGGTGTATGACTATAAGAACTACACACCTTGCAGATTCACACTGGACTAAAATCAGTATACAGGTATGTGTATCAGACTGCAAACCTGCACATGATTTATATTCATACTGAATTTATTACTCACACTTATTATTGTCGTATTTCATATTGGATTAAAAGTCATTTTACAGTTATTAGGCAGTGCAATAAAAAAAATAAAAAGCATAGTTAGCATACTAACCATTTAAAAGGTCCAGAAAGTAAAAATCCATCCCATCCCATTACTTTCTGGATCTGAATTACCCACTTTTTACTAAACATAAACTAATCCAGCTTTAAAGCTACTGAGAAATTACTCAGCTGTGCAGTGCTGTGCAGTGCTTCTCCAGACCAGAATATATCCTTTATTTAATAATATTGGAATATAATAAACTCAAAAATATTGATTTGATTGATTTATTTGTGTTGTATTTTTACAGGTGTGAACTCTTTCCTGGTCTACCTGGCCTATAAAGACGTTTTCCAGCTCACCGACTCTCAGGTTTGACCCTCTGATATGCTTATTACACAGTTATTGGCTGAACTGAGCCGGTCAGTCATCATTTACACCCAGAACCATCTGAGACGCAGCGTTTCCTTTAGAGTAAAAGCTTCCAGAAACACTCAGTCAGTTTACATCAGCGTGTGGAGCGAGTGAGGATTAGAGTACGCTGGGAAAAGCTTATTACAGGCCTCTCTCTTTCTCTCTCTCTCTCTCTTTTTCTGACTCATTCATAAACAAAAAGAGCTCAGGCCTCGTTTAACACCTGTGTTTAACATACAGCCTACCAGGATCCCAGCCAAAAAACTCCAAAAGTGTCTTGCACTCTAAAAAATGTGGTTTATTGGCTGTTTTCAATTATGTTTTGCATCTAAACATGAATGCATAGTGTTGCTTTGATTCAAATAAGTGAGTTTTTTATTTGTGGTTGATACAAAGTAATAACACGATCATAACACAAATTGCATGATTAAGTTGCCACTGACAGGTTGGTGCTGGAGAGTTTAAAACTCACACTGTTCTCATTGGCTCCTGGCACAAACAATTTTGGGAAGCACTTTACTTTACAGATAATAAGTTAATAAGTTGGTAATAATATGGTAATATTATGGTAACAAGTTGTATTTATCCACAAATTAAATTAAATAAATTTCCTACTTGTTACTAATTAATACATCAGTAATTGGGGAGGTAGTAGCTCTGTAACAATTGGGTAATAATATAATAATAATATTACGGCAGCAAATGGTATTTACACATCAATTAATTGACCATTTTGTATTTGTTACTAAATAACAAGTCAGTAATTGTAGAGGTAACAGATCAGTTACAAGTTATTAATGATATGTAAATATTATGACAACAAGTTGTATTTATCATTAATTCATTTTCAATTTTCTAGAAAACAAATCAGAAAAAGTATCTAATTAATTTGTAAAATTATAGAAACATTGTACTAACCTACTTATTACTTCTGGTTTCTCATGAATAATAAGTAAAATTTTAATGATAATTTGTAAAATATATTTAAAACCTTTTATTTACATAATAAATGATGTACACATTTTCTACTCTTGGTAACAATGGTAACAAATAGTACTTACCTTAAATGAATGAAAAGTTTCTAGTTCTTAGTGAGTACATTAGTATCTGGTAAAAAAAAAAATAAAATAAATATATATATATATATATATATATATATATATATATATATATATATATATATATATATATATATATATAGGGTAATTACTCAAAAAACAGTGCAGTAATTCTGCATCTAACATCTTTGTAATTAAATGACTTATTAGTGATCAGCCAATTTTGTACCAGTCACCATTAGTGTTTAGTCGTTTCCCCTAGGCTATCGTCCTCCGATTGCTTACTTCTAATCTATATTTGCTCATTTTAGGAGCATTTTATCCTCTTCAGTAACACAGATGCTGTGAAGTATCATAGAGAACTGTGATATATTGTGTGATATAGTGTGATATATATATATATATATATATATATATATATATATATATATTTTTTTTTTTTTACATTTTCTCCCAATTTATCTGGCCAACTGTCCCACCCATTCAAATTCAGCTGCTACTCAGCTGTACATCCCTCTATCACTAGTGATGCCCCAACACCAGGAGGGAAAAGAAGACTAGCACACGCCTCCTCCGATACATGTGTAGTCAGCATTGCAGAGTAGAATCACAGCGCTAACGCTCGGAGGAAAGCGCAGCGACTCGGTTCTGATACATCAGCTCACAGACGCAGGAAAGACGGCATCTACTGTACCGACCCAGAGAGAAACAGCAAGGCCAATTATACTCTCTCGGGGCTCTGGCAGCTAATGGCAAGCTGCATGACCGGGATCCGAACCAGCAATCTCCCAATCATATTGGTAGCATTTTAAACAGTAATTGACAGTGCAATTTTAATTGTAAGAGTGTAAAACCACACTGAGAGTATGTACGTTTGTTCTTCTGCAGATCTACGAGGTGTTCAGCGGGATCCGAGACTTGGGTGCCATTGCGCAAGTCCACGCTGAGAACGGAGACATCATCGCTGAGGTAAGAAAGAGTCCAGCGAACAGTTCAGCATCCCAGAATATCGTCCAACTCTCAGACACCATCAACACCATCAGCAGTAAACTGTTGGAGACTTCTAAGTCAAAACACACTCTGCGTAACGAGCGTTCAGACTTTATACTGGCAGCTCTAACCCAAGCAAAACTCCTTTATGATGTCGGGTAATTAATGAAATCACACTTCTGGCTGTGGATTGTTTAAACTTGTCATAGAGAAAAATGAAAAGGAGAACTGAGATTTATTACAGAAAATAACAATGTAATAATATTGCAATATAATAATGTGAGATTATTTTATTCACTATTGATAAGACAAGCATGTCCTTTTTAGATCTTTATGTCTCTGTTTCTCCTCATCGTCTCTTTGTTTCTCATTTCAGGAGCAGCGCAGGATCCTGGAGCTGGGCATCACTGGACCAGAGGGTCACGTCCTGAGCCGCCCAGAAGAGGTAATAGATCAGGATTAAAATCTTTCCTATCATAACGATCATGCAGTAGAGCTTCAGGGAGCTTCAAGCAAAACCATTTATTTATATATATATATATATATATATATATATATATATATATATATATATATATATATATATATATATATATATATATTGTGTTTTATATCATACACTGTATCTACTGATACATATATGCAAACAGTACAGATATGATATAAATCACCCATTAATTCCTTTCAGAAAACAACAGATAGCATTGGCAATTAGCTGTTAGACATCATGGCTAGTTTTGAAGTCATTGTGGGCTTCATAATAAAAGCCCCAGGGCAAAAAATATAAATTAAAAGGATGTATGCTAAAATAATGGCTGTATTGACTAAAATGTTGAATAACATTCAGTTTCTTTTATTTTAGTTGGTCTATATTATTTTATTTTGACTTTTTAAGTAAACTTTCAATAAAAATATGTTCAAATATCTAAATATAAAAATTGTTTTTATATTTGCGTGTTATTTTTAATCATTTTTGGCTGGGCTGGTAAATTTTTAATACAGAGCAGCACATTTCAGCGATTAATGGGAAAAATATCTTAAATAAAATTAAATTTATTAAGATGAATTATTCACAGAGCATGTAATTAATCATGTCTTTTTTGTCAGACTCAAATACAAAAATCTATTAGTGTATTATAATTTACTGTCATATAGAGCAGCTTTACAGCTCTCGTTAGCTCTGCATGCTGGATATGCCTCCAATGTTTCTGAATTAAACAATTCTGTGTAAAATAAAAATATTTCACACAGGGCTAGATTGGTTTAAATAGATTTTCTTCTTAATACAATAATACAATAACAATTATCATTAAAAAAGTGATTTTTTTAAATATTTACTCAGGTTATATTTGTCTGATAATAAAGTTTGCCTAATAATTGGGAACATATCAGTATGACAAAAAAGCAAAAACAAGAGTAGTAATCATTTTTCACCCCACTGTATCTTCTGTTCAGGTGGAGGCGGAGGCTGTGAACCGTTCTGTGACGGTGGCCAATCAGACCAACTGCCCTCTTTACATCACCAAGGTCATGAGCAAAAGCGCCTCTGATGTCATCGCTCAGGCCAGGAAGAAAGGTGAGAAACTTTACTTTTACTAGTGAAACATTATACCAGGGGAAAATTCTGTTGGGGATGAGTCTACCAAATGATTACTCTAATTTTTAAAACTATAAGGGGCGTCTAAAATCTTTTAATTTCCCAAAAAATCATCAGTGTGTCTTATAATCCAGTGTGCCTTTTGTATGAATTCTACCAGTCAGGTATTAAGGAGCAGTAAAGCCACTCCACTAAAGTACAGTGTTATAAGAGTGAGTTTTCAATGAAGTTTCTCCAGCACTAAGGCTGGGTGTAGCAGCATTAGCATTAGCCGCTAACCGCAGTGCTAACTCTGGATTACTGGAACACTCAGTCTAGCGCTATCGTGCATCAATTACGTCCCACTAGCGCTGCAGTTAGCGGATAATGCTAATGCTGCTGCACCCAGCATTAGTGCTGGAGAAACTTCACTGAAGACTCACCCTTAGACAAAATATTGAAAATCTAAGCTTACTGTAAACAAACAGAAGCACTTTAATCACCCAACTAAACAGTTTTCAGAAAAGAAATCTGTGCAGATCTTGGTCTTCCTTTTCTGGGGTGTTCCTGATGAGAGCCAGTTTCATCATAACATTTTTGATGAACTTTGCGACAACTGCACTTGAGGATACTTTCAAAGTTCTTACAATTTCTCTTAAAGTAAACATTTTTTAAAGTATTTTTTTTCTTTACTTAGTTGAATAGTTCTTGCCAAAATATGGATTAGAATTAATATTATTAATATATCTACAGTGCAGAAAAAATGAATTTATGTACTGTATATATTAAAAACTATTGCTGTTAATAAAGATGCATATACTGCCACTATTACATTGCTATTTTAAGTTGCTTTTCACCTCAAAGTAAAAAGGCACATTATTTGGCCACGCCCACATCTTTGGTTTCTTTTAAGCTGGTCACGTGGTTAACGGGAAAGTTGCGTGATTTTTGCTATATATATATAGTTAAAGCTTATACATTTTTTGGTAACACTTTACAAAAAGGGTCACAAATAACAGTAATTATGACAGTAATAAACATTGTTAAATAGTAATGTCTAAATTAATTATAAATTGGTACAGGATATTAAGAAATTAATAAAAAAAGCTTACAAGCTTAATTTAATGCTTCGTAATGTTATAAATAATAATAAATTAGTTAAATGGTTTTGTAATGGTTAAGAATGTCTTAACCAATGTCAAATAATAATTAGTTATTTGTCATTTGTAGCTCCGCCCCCTAGTTCCAGGTCTTTCCTGTCAGTGTCTGCGTGTATTTATAGTCCATGTGTTTCCGTTCTCCTTGTCAGATCTTGTACATTTTACGTCTGTTAGGTTGTAGGTTTTTCTTTGTTTTCTTAGTGTTTATTTGGATCTTTGTTTTGATTATGGTTTATTGTGTGTTTTGTACATAAAATCACTCGCATTTGCGTGCGCTCTCCTCTCCTTGCTCCTGCTGCCGCTCCTGACAAGTAAATATTGTTAATTAATGTACCCTTATTGTGAAGTTTTACCTATTTTTTTGCTTGTATTTAGCAAAATAAGATAAAATAAGATTGATGTCTAATATTTTTTAGAAATTTTAGCCTAGCATTAACCTACTTTAAACTAAAGAAGCACACACATACATTATTAAAGAAGCATATCTTGGAAGATGGACTATATCTGGGGTCAGAGATCAGTTGTGTTCATTAGATTATTTGGTACCACTTAAAATAAAGCTCTTTTATAAATGGTTTATAAATAGTTCGTAAAGGAGTTTATTAATGGTTAATAATGAAGTTGTAAATACTTTAAAAAACATTAATAAGCACTTAATAAACACATAAATAAAATGAACAACAGTAAAAATAACCATCTACACACATCTAATCATCATATTAAATAATATAGAATGCCAGTTTAGTAAATTAATGTTATTATAGTAAAGTATAGTAAATAAAGTTATTAACAGATATGTAACATAATGCTGACTGATGGAAAAAAAAACAAAGTAAGAATAGTATCTAGTAAGATCTGAGGTTTAACAGTATAAATGAATGTGGAATTACATTATCACAATTTGATACATGACAGCCACTAATTATAACCATTTATAACTATTAATAAACTCCTTTGTAAACAATTTATAAACTCTTTATAAAGAAGCCTTATTTTAAAGTGGTACCGATTCTTCTCTGCACTGTTGCTTTAAGTGGTGCAGTGGTGTGTTGTTGTGAGTTGTTGGTAAGTGAGGCTACATTTATGATCTGAGACTCGCTGAAGTCATTCTAAACATACAGCTCAGCGTGACTCAGCGGCGTTTGGCTGAACTCCATTAAATGACATTATACAGAGCTGCACTGCTGTTACTGTGGCTGATTATACGCTCGGAATAACACCGCGCCATTGGTCACTGCAGGAACCGTGGTCTACGGAGAGCCAATCACGGCCAGCGTCGGCACAGACGGCTCGCACTACTGGAGCAAGAACTGGGGCAAAGCCGCGGCTTACGTGACGTCCCCGCCCCTCAGCCCGGACCCCACCACGCCCGACTACCTCAACTCCCTGCTGTCCTGGTAAGAGCCTCCACAGCCCCAAATAAACCCAACCAGAGACCAGAGAGCCTGAAATAGAGGAGAGGAAACAACAGAAACTGTGGAGGAGGAGAGAGGAGAGGAGAGGAGGAGAGCTGGGTGGATCCTACACCCATCCCTAAATCCTTAAATACTGTTATATAAATATAAACATATAAAACTCACTAAAACTTCTTTACTGATCTGTTTATATAAACACACAGCCTCTTTTCACTTTCCCTCTGTATTTAGCCTCTCTATATCTATATATAATTATTTCTCTCTCTCTCTTTGTCTCTCTATCCATCAATCTTTATATCTATCTATTTATCAATCTATATGTACATTTGTCCTCCTATATCATTGTCTCTCTATTGATTTCTCTCTGTATCATATTCTCTCTTTCTCTCTCTTCTTTCTCTTTTTCTCCTTCTGTATTGTATTTTCTCCATCTCTCTCCCCACATCTCTCTCTTTCTCTCTCTGTCTCTCCACCTCGGTCATATTTTGTCTAACTCTCTTCCTCTCCTTTCATATCATATTTTCTCTATCTCGCAGATCTTTTTCTCTCTCCATCTCTGTCATATTCTCTCTATCTCTCTTTCTCCATCTATATCATATTCCCTCTCTCTTTCCATCTCTATCATATGTCTCTATCTCTCTTCCTCTCCTTCCCTATAATATTCTCCTTCTCTCTCTCCTATTGTATCATATTCTCTCTATTTCTCTTTCTCTTCTTATCCTATTCTCTCTCTCCATATGTATTATATTCTCTCTATCCCTCTCTCCTATTGTATCATATTCTCTCTATCTCTCTCCCCAATTGTATCATATTCGCTCTATCTATCTATCTATCTATCTATATATCTATCTATCTATCTATCTATCTAATCTTTCTATTACTTTCTTTCTACATCTCTATCATATTCTCCCTTTCTCTCTCTCTGTCTCTCCTCTCTCTCGCTCTCTCATTTATCATATTCTCACTATCTTTATTTCCCTCCTTCCCTATCATATTCTCTGTATCACTTATTCTCTTTCTCTCCTTCCCTATCATATTCTCTCTATCTCTCTCCATCTCTCTTATTCTCTGTATCGCTTTTTCTCTTCTTCCCTTTTATATTCTCTCTATTGCTCTTTGTCTTTTTCTCCTTCCTTATCATATTCTCTCTATTGCTCTTTCTCTTTCTCTCCTTCCATATTGTATTCTCTCTCTCTCTTTATCATATTATGTGTTTCTTGCTGTCATTTTTTCTTGATTTTTTTCTTCAGTTTTTATTTTCGTCTCTGTCATCTGTCTCTCTCTTTCTCTTTCTCTATTTTCAATTCATCTAACACTTATAAAACTATATTTTTAAAAGTAAAACTAAAATCTAAATACATAATCTGTTTTTTTATTATTAAAACATAATATTAAAAAATAAAATACATTTAATATTATTATTTTTTTAACAATAATTAAAAGAATAAACATAGAAGGAAGAATAATATATGTATGAATCCCTCTCTCTCTTTATTTGTGCAGTGGTGATCTGCAGGTGGTTGGCAGTGGGCACTGCACGTTTAACACTGCGCAGAGAGCCGTGGGTAAAGACGACTTCACCCTCATCCCTGAGGGAACCAACGGGGCGGAGGAGAGGATGTCCATCATCTGGGATAAATGTGTGGTGAGTGAAAAAGAGAGAGAGACAGAGAGAGAGAGCACTGCAGACACAAGACAGGGGGTGTAAAGATTACTTTTATTATATTTTTCCCTGTACGATTATTAGTAATTAATATTATATCCATAGTATATACTTACTATATACTATATATACTTGTATACACTATATAGTAAATTGTTTTGATCATTGTGTTGCATTTTCCCACTCTGAATACACACACACACACACACACACATGCACATATTATATTAAATTAATTATGTCCTTCCTCTGCTCTTCCCGTAGGTAACTGGTAAAATGGATGAGAACCAGTTTGTGGCCGTCACCAGCACAAACGCAGCTAAGATCTTTAACCTGTACCCCCGTAAGGGCCGAATCGCTGTGGGCTCAGACGCAGACCTGGTGCTGTGGGACCCCGACGTCACCAAAATCATCTCCGCCAAGAGCCACAACTCCGTGAGTGCAGCAAAAACACACAAAAACACCTGGTTTCTATAGAGCATTTGGATCTTATAGAACATCTGGATCCTATAGAACATCAAGATCCTATAGAACATTTGCTTCCTATAGAACGCCTAGATTCTACAGAATGCATAGATTGTAAATGACATCTGGTTTTTATAGAATGCCTTTATCCTATAGAACACTTGGTCCGTACATAATGCCTTTTTCTACGGAATTCCTGGTTCCTACAGAACACCTGGTGGTTCCTATAGTATGCCTGGTTCCTATAGAATATCTGTGTCCTACAGATAGCAAGGTTGTTCCTACAGAACACCTAGTTATTACAGAATCTCTGGTTACTATAGAACGTCTTGTGACTACAGAAAGTCTGGTTCCTACAGAACACCTGTTCTTAGAGAACGTATGGTTCCCACAGGTTGCCTGAATCCTATAGAAAACCTGGTTATTACAGAATTTCTGTTCCTATGGAACGCCTGTTCCTGTAAAACATCTGGTTCCTACAGAACATCTGGTTCCTGAAGAACATCTGGATCCTATAGAACGTCTGGTTTCTACAGGATGCCTGGTTCCTACAGACCACCTGGTTCCTACAGAATGCCTGTTCCTAAAGAACATCTTGATCCTATAGATCATCTGGTTCCTACAGAACATCTGGTTCCTATAGAACGGTTGGTTCCTATAAAACTTCTGGATCCTATAGAATGTCTGGATCCTATAGAACATATGCATCCTATAGAATGTCTAGATCTTATAGAACGTATGGTTCCTACAGGACATCTGGTTCCTACAGAACTTCTGGTGCCTGGTTCCTATAGAACGCCTGGTTGCTAATGAAAGTCTGGATCCTACAGAACTTCTGGTTCCTTTAGAACATCTGGTTCCTACAGAAAGTCTGGTTTCTATATAACACCTGGTTCCTACAGAATGCCTGGTTCCTATATAACACCTGGTTCCTACAGGATGCCTGGTTCCTATAGAAAACCAGGTTCCTACAGGATGCCTGGTTCCTATAGAACACCTGGTTTCTAATGAAAGTCTGGATCCTACAGAACTTCTGGTTTCTATATAACACCTGGTTCCTACAGGATGCCTGGTTCCTATATAACACCTGGTTCCTACAGGATGCCTGGTTCCTATATAACACCTGGTTCCTACAGGATGCCTGGTTCCTATATAACACCTGGTTCCTACAGGATGCCTGGTTCCTATATAACACCTGGTTCCTACAGGATGCCTGGTTCCTGTAGAACACCTGGTTCCTACAGAATGCCTTGTTTTTATAGAACGTCTGGTTCCTATAGAACATCTGGTTCTCCCTCAGCCCCAGAGGAGAACCGTTTCTGCTAACAGGAGGATATTCTATAGAGTTGTGTAGAAACACAGTGTACTGGTATTTAATAACGTCATCAATTTTACACCCTAATAAGGCATCCCTCTGCTGACTGGTGGCCAGAGCCGTCTTTTTATGGAGGGGGTTTTGTTGGTGAACGGAGATGATTGGTCGTGTTGTTCACCAGGGCTTGGGTGTGGGGCTCTGACTCATGGGAGTGATGTCATCGTTCAAGGCTGCCTGAGTGTTGGATCATAACTCTGCTGATTGTTAGCAGCTATAACTGGTTATGTGTGCTGGCTGTGTGTACTGTGTGTGTGTGTGTTTCTATGTATGTGTGTGTGAGAGAGAGAATGTTCGTTTTCATATATTTTTTTAAAACACTTTATAATAAGTGTCTGTAATAACTGTGTAGTTACACATTAACAACCATGTAATAACAGTGTAGCTACTGGTGAAGAACACATTAGTACAGATTAAGTACAGTTATAAAGATTACATAATTAGTTACACATGTGTATAAAGGTCAGTTAGACAAAGCAGAATATATTCTTTCCATCTTCCTGTAATGAAATCTGAATAATGCTTTATTTAGAACTGTTAAAAATATATAATTTTATACACAATTTATAAAACAGGTGTCCCAATACTTTTTTTTACTACTTTTGTCATTTAACCAGAGTTTACTCAAAACCATTAAAATGAGTTTCTTTGATTTTGCCAAATTAAAAAAACCTCCGGAATGTAATCAAGAGGAAGATGGATGATCACAAGCCATCAAACCAATCTAAAATGCTTGAAATTTCACTGCTTAAAGTTATCCAAAAGCAGTGTGTAAGACTGGCGGAGGAGAACATGATGCCAAGATGCATGAAAAAAAAAACTGTGATTAAAAACCAGGGTTATTCCACCTAATATTGATTTCTGAACTCTGAAAATGTTATGAATATGAACTTGTTTTCTTTGCATTATTTAAGGTCTAAAAAAGCTCTGCATCTTTTTTCTTCAAATAAATGCTCTAAATTGTGATATTTTTATTTGGAATTTGGGAGAAATGTTGTCTGTAGTTTATAGAATAAAACCACAATGTTCATTTTACTCAAACATAAACATATTAATAGCAAAATCACCCCTGAATCTTTATATTTTATGAAATGATATTGCGTGGACGCTAGGTTGGACAGGATGAGCTGCTTCCACATAATATCACATCATAAAGTGTTCAGACGGAAAAATAAAGATTACACTCTGAGCCGCGGAGCTCGGTGTAGGATCCCTTCAGGAAGCGGCTTTAGAGAAATTGCTAGTTTCAAATAACCAACAAAACCGCTCACGCCTGTTTAACAGTGAACAAGATGATATGATGATGTCATATTTCCCTTTATACTCTATAAAGCTCCCAAAAGCCCAGCTGTCTGCCCTCTGAGCTCATTTTAGTGAATGTTCTACACGTTTAAACACATTCTCCGGTTTCTTTGATCACATCAAATCAGCCAGTTAACCAAAATCGTTAAAATACAATATATTCTCAATAGACTCTGAAGTGTTGGGACAAGTGAACGCAGTTCACTGCAGTAGCCATGGTGCCATGGAACCTCTGCTCCAGAGGTTCCATGTTTCTATTGGCAAGCCACATATGTATAGGTGTGTGTGTGTGTGTGTACATTTGCACGTCTGTGTCAGCAATGGGTGCAACTTAAAGTGGCTCTGAATGGAGCATTCATTAAGAAGGGGTGTCCAGAAATGTTTGTGTGTATATATATATATATATATATATATATATATATATATATATGTGTGTGTGTGTGTGTGTGTATTGTAAGTTACTCTGGGATATAACCTGTATTTAGTGAATATATAGTAACTGTAGTAACTGATAATTTCTCTTAAAATATACACAAATTAACAGCCATAACATTACAGTTTTTTTTCTAATTGTAAACACACTGAGGGTATAACCTCAAATCTCCGACACTCTTTCTGCACTTTTTTTTTGTTTTTTTTACACATTTTGGAGTTCAAAACAACACTTTTTAATTTATATATATATATTTTTGTTCACATTTTTAAATGCACTGAAAACTGTTCACTGCATAAGAGACAACAATCTAATTGAAAGTTCTAAAGTCACATTATCATATCAAAACACATGTTTGCCATTTAACATGAGCTAATTGTCTAGTATACAGCTCTAGAAAAAAATAAGTAACCACTTGAAAAAATTATGAGTTTCTTTGATTTTATCAAATTAAAAATCCCTGGAATATAATCAAGAGGAAGATGGATGATCACAAACCATCAAACCAATGAAGCTGAACTGCTTGAATTTGTGCACCAGGAGTAAAGGCATTAAGTTATCCAAAAGCAGTGTGTAAGACTGGTGGAGGAGAACATGATTTTAACTGTGATTAAAACCAGGGTTATTCCACCAAATATTGATTTTTGAGTTTATAAAGCTTGAACTTGTTTTCTTTGCATTATTTGAGGTCTAAAAGTTATGCATCTTTTTTTGTTATTTCAGCCATTTCTCAATTTCTGCAAATAAATGCTCTAAATGGCAATATTTTTATTTGGAATTTGTGAGAAATGTTGTCTGTAGTTTATAGAATAAAACAACAATGTTCATTTTACTCAAACATAAACCTAAAAATAGCAAAATCAGAGAAACTGGTTCAGAAACTGAAGTGATCTCTTACCTTTTTCCAGAGCTGTACAGTAGCTTTTCTTTTCCAGTATTGTGTAGGTATTGTCAGTTGCCTGTTAAGCTGACTGCATTAATTAGAAGGTATGTTTTTAATGTAACTGGGCTGCAGTTAATGATGGTGTGTGGTGTGCAGGCGGTGGAGTATAATATCTTTGAGGGGATGGAGGTGCGCGGGGCGCCGCTGGTGGTGATCAGCCAGGGTAAGATCGTGCTGGAGGAGGGAACCCTCCACACCACAGAGGGCTCAGGACGCTACGTACCGCGGAAACCCTTCCCCGACTACGTCTACAAGAGGATAAAGGCCCGCAGCAGGGTAACGACAACATGCACCTTTTAAACGCTTCATTTTAAACTAGTTATACAGTATCAGTCTAAAGTTCTTAATCAATGTTTTTTTTTGCTTTATTTCTTAATTTAATTAATTTTCTAGATAGTAAAATATTATTAAAGACATGAAAACAATTAAGGGACACATATAGAATTTCATAGTAAACGGTAAAAAAGTGCTATTCCTCCACATTAATCCCATGATCTAAACCTGATAATCTGAGATGGTGATTTGAGGTGATATAACTGAGTCTGCAGATCTGTCCTCAAAGACTAAATAAAATAAAATATATAGCTTTAATGTCTTTAGTATCAAACACATTGAATGAGAAACCTTTAAATGGTACTGTATGTAATTTAGTTCAATTTTTATTAAATAATTAATTTTAATTTCTTTAGAAACACTTTTTACATAAACATTTCTAGGATATTAAGGATATTCATTTGTAACAGAATATGATTATATACCTTTCTTCTTTAGAAGCCCTATAAATCTGTAGATGCATAAGTGTTTAACTCATGACATAAAATATCCTTAATGTCACCATTATATTATTCCGGCATGGCTGCACATAACTCTGGACAAATACTTGATTAATAAATAAAGCCAATTGCAAAAGAGAAGTCAAAACAAGCCAGTTTAATACCAGTAAACAGCAATAATTGGGGAGCAAGCATACCATATTTAAGATACAGTTCAGAGGTCATACACAGGCAGGAGATATCAGGCAGAAATTGAGGTGAATGGTTAAAAAAAAAGGTAAACAAGTTATAAATGGGAGGGTAACACAGGCTACATAAACACTGTGTGTGTGTATATATATATATATATATATATATGGTGGAAAACAGGTGTGTTCAATATTCCAGTGATTGACTTCCTGGTGGTGATATATGCAGTGACGTGTGAAAGAGTGAAGTCAGTGTGTGGTGCATTCTGGGTACCGTAGTTTGGGACCAGGGGTGACATATTTATTGTAATAAATATGCAAAAATCTGGGATATAGATACTTTTAAAAAAACAAATGTTTTCACAAGCTGTTTATATTATTTTTTTATCAATCACTTAATATTGGGATCTCTTTGAGAAAAAGAATCAGAAATTACAGCATTTGATTACAGAATCTGAATCTTTTTTAAGTCTATATTTTAGAGATGCATACATTTGCATTGCATTACAGAATTATTGAACTAATGATTTTTTTTTTTTTTGGTCATTTATTTTGATCAGCTTTAGCTTTAGATATGAAAAAGAATGCACTGTATTGTGTTGTCTTCAGTAATCATATGTTTTTATGTATTTCTCTCTGTGTTCTCCAGCTGGCTGAGTTGAGGGGGGTCCCGCGGGGTCTTTATGACGGGCCGGTCTGTGAGGTATCTGTGACCCCTAAGGCTGTAACACCTGCTTCTTCTGCCAAAACATCTCCAGCCAAGCAGGCCTCTCAGCCCGTCCGCAACCTGCACCAGTCTGGCTTCAGCCTGTCCGGTGAGTTCTGGAGTTAAAACTGTTAAAACACTGCATACTAGCCCCACAAGGTGTACTTTTCCCATCGTTACGATAGCAAAGACATACTAACACGCCCTCTAAATCAAGCTGGACGGTGCACGGTTAATAGCTTGCCAATAGATCAGTAAAAAAAAATAGCTTAGTCCATGTAGAAAAGTCTGTATAGTGTCTGTGTGTACATTACTTTTTTGGAGGTTGTATTGTACTTTGCAGCATTTTAAAAATGGTTGTATGCCTGTAAACTAGTTTATCCACTTGTAGACACATATAGACATTAAATGTGGCTCAACCAGTCAGATATATAATTATGTATCAAAAGCCCTATTTGGACGGGATTAGTTTCTTAGGCAGTTCTGGGGTAATTTTCTCTTTTATGGGGGTTTTTATCCTCTGTGATTTTCTTCCCGTCCAGAACATCCATGTATGTGCTTTTCTCAGACCTCATCCTCTGAGAAAATTACAGGCTGAATTATCTACTGTTTTTCTCTGAACTCCTTGGTCCTCCAGTAATTTTAGTCCCGTCCTGATGCACATCTCTGAGTTTCGTCTCCTCGGGTTTAATGAAATTGCTATTTGTCCACCGCCGCACACCTTAATTACGCTTTTCCATGGAGATCCACATTAAAAACACAACAGCGAGTGGAAATGGAGGAGCTACTGAACGCGATAATGTCATGTGACTGAGAAAAAAAGCCTAAAAACTCTCTGGTTTTCATAGACGTCCCCCTGAGAAACTAATCCTTATGATTAATATCCTAATTATAGGGCTTATGGCGTGTAAGCGTTTTTTTACACTGTTTTTTTTTAACTCTCAGGTGCTCAAGTTGACGACAACATCCCGCGCCGCAACACTCAGCGCATCGTGGCGCCCCCTGGTGGCAGAGCTAACATCACCAGCCTGGGCTAGACCTGTGGTCCGTCTGCAGGAGATTCGGGGGCAGCAGGGCGAGGGACGCCCGCGAGTGGAGACGAGTTATTCACACCACGCCTTGAGCCGAACCGTCTCGAGTGCCTCAGACTCTCCACTCCCCAAAACCCTGTCAACCCCGTAACATCTCTCTACCGCCATCCACATCCCCCCCTCTCTCCTCCCCCTATTCCCCTCCACCCAAACCCGCACCCTCCCATAGAGGAGAAATCTAGAGAAAAAAAACGAAGTATTTGCCTCATGTGAAGATAAAAAGGAAAGAAAATTAACACTCCATGTTTGAGCACCTCTGATTGTATGATTTAGTGTTTTTATACTGTACTTTCTACCTACCATGTGTCATTGTGTCATTTTATTATTTTTATATTTAACTTTTTTTTGTTTTTTGTCTTTTGGTTTTTATGTTTGGAGGGGTCCAGTTAGATTAGGCAGAGCTGTTATTGTTTTTCTTAATTTAACACGGTTAACTGGGGTAAAAGGAGAGTCCTAGGTTTGAGCACTTCCAGTGGCCTGAACATTGTCTTGTGTCGTTGTGTGTTTATGAGTGAGTGTTTATGAGTGAGTGTTTATAAATGAGTGTCGAAAAGGAAAAAAAGGAGTCAATCTGAATATTCATAGGGAAATTAGCCAATAGCCCTCACACTGTGGCTTGAGGATCGCAAATTTGAGATAGTTGAACACTGTGTTCTGCTTCGGCATCAGCAGCCAGAGTCAGAGAGAGAGAATGCACAATTAGCTGTCACAGGCGTCTGTTGGTTGTTTGTTGGTTGATATATCAGAGCTAGTAATAATTGAAATGGCTTTCTAAAAATACTGCAGTGATTCTAGTAACAATTGCCTTGGCTTTCTAGTAATACTGCAGTGATTCTAAAAATAATTGAATTGTCTTTCTAGAAATACTGCAGTGATTCTAGTTACAATTGCCTTGGCTTTCTAGTAATACTGCAGTGATTCTAAAAATAATTGCATTGTCTTTCTAGAAATACTGCAGTGATTCTAAAAATAATTGCATTGTCTTTCTAGAAATACTGCAGTGATTCTAGTAATGATTGCATTGCTTTTTAGTAATACTGCAGTAATTCTAGTTATGATTGTGTTGTCTTTCTAGTAATACTGCATTGATTCTAGTAATGATTGCACTGGCTAATTCTAATAATGATTTCATTGTCTTTCTATTAATACTGCAGTGATTCTAGTAATAATTTAATTTGCTTTCTAGTAATACTGCAGTGATTTAATAATTATTTCATTAGCTTTCTAGTAATACTGCAGTGGTTCTAGTAATGATTTCATTGTCTTTCTAGTAATACTGCAGTGATTCTAGTAATAATTGAATTGTATTTCTATTAATACTGCAGTGATTCTAGTAATTTCATTGGCTTTCTAGTAATGCTGCAGTGATTCTAGTAATAATTGCATTGACTTTCTAGTAATACTGCAGAGATTCTAGTAACAATTGCATTGACTTTCTAGTACTACTGCAGTGATTCTAGTAACAATTGCATTGGCTTTCTAGAAATACTGCAGTGATAATAGTAATAATTGCATTGGCTTTCTAGTAATACTGCAGTGATTCTAGTAATAATTGCATTGGCTTTCTAATAATACTGCAGTGATTCTAGTAATAACTGAATTGGCTTTCTAGCAATACTGCAGTGAAGTTGTTGTCCTGTCAAGGTGTGTTATAAAGGCTGTAGTGAGAGAGTTAGACACAGTGGCTGGCGACTCTGCAGCACAGGAAAAGGAAGTTAGGAAGGTGAAGGTGGGAGGAGATACAGAAATGAAGGACGAATGGGCTTTGATGTGTCCCACAGGAAGTAGGGAGGTGAGAAGAGGAAGTGCGTGGCTTCTGCCACTCCTGTAAAATCAGCAGCGATTAGAGTCAGTGTTGGTGTGTTTTGGGCTTTAATGGCTTCAGTACGTTGTAAATCCAGATGTTCAGGTTTTAAACACATTTCTTGTAACATGTTTTAGATGCATCACAGTATAATAAGGATATGTTCAATGATATGTGGCTTATTTTGTCTTGTTTCTGCAAGTAAAAGTTTAATTTCTAATAGAAAAATTGATTTACTTGTGAAATTCTGTTTTTGAATCTATACAAAAAAAGGATTTTTTAAATTTTAAATCTCAAAAAAGTATTACAATCAGTAGAAATTACTAATTAAAACTAATGCATCAACACCTTCATCAGATGGGTAATTCTTATTTTTTGATATTAGGAATGAAATGTGTGCCAAAAAGTACCTTTTACTTGTAAAAAAATGTTTTTTTTTTATATAAGGAATGGACTTTTACTTGTTTTTACTAGCAGAAAATTTTAACTATAATGTGTAAAACAAACTTGAAGTTAAATTGGTAAAATGTCTGATATTAATACAAATAGGATTAAAAGCTAAAACCATTTACAGAAGTGTTACAGACGTTTTTAAAACCTAAATGTTTGCATATACAATGTATAAGTACTGCCTGCCTGTGTCTAATGCAAAGATGACCGCGCTATTGGTGAATATGAATATAAATATGGATAAGGCATGTTTACGCTGAAGAAAACGGGTGAATGAGTGTCTCTCGTCTTTTATGTTTTTACACTAACCCTAGCTTTATGCTTGTGCCTAAATTCACAGAAGTGTACTGATCATTTTTTAGTCCATTTTAATTTTTTGTATTATTGATTTTTTTTTGTTATTATTATTATTGCTGAAAAAAGGCTATAGATGTAAAATAGCCGAAGTAAACCGATGCAAAGGTGCCAGATTCTTCTCCCCGACCCCTTTTCACAGTGCTCTCGCTTGAGATTCTATTGCAGTGCCATTGTCAGCGGGGGTGGGGGGGGTGGGGGGGGGGTGGGGGGTGTAGTGTCGATGTTAGTGATGTAGTGCAATGATGATATGATATGTAATCAATGTGATCGCACTGATTTGAACTGAATAAAATAAGGGACTTATTGAAATGCTTGTTGATTAACTTAAGGAGCTCCTGGGTGAAATACTCACGTGTCGCTGAGCAGTTTTCTGGATTCAGATTTATTGATCTAGATGTATCGTTTTGAGTGGGTGATATACTGAAGGTCTAGAAAGTAAGAATCCACCCCAGGATTTTGTTTCAACCTGAGTGGCAGCAGACCCAACCAGAGCTGCAACAGACCCAAACTGAGTGGCAGCAGAGCCATCTTGAACCATCAGATCTGCCTTGGTAACAGCAGAGCCAAGCTGAAGCACAGTAGATTCACTTGGGTGGCAACAGAACTTGCTGAAGCAAAGCAGCTCAGACAGCAGCAGAGTTGACCTGAGTGGCAGCAGATCTTTTCAGGCAGCAGTAGAGCCAAGCTGAGCTGTAGTAGAGTTACTCAGGTGTCAGCACAACCAACTTGAGCAGCAGCAGAGCTGCCTAGGAGGCAACAGAGCCATCTTGAGCTGCTGTAGAGTCACTCAGGTGGCAGCAAAACCGACTTGAGTGGCAGCAGGGACAAGCTGAGCTGTAGCAAAGATACCTAGGTAGAAGCAGATACAACATAAGCTGCAGCAGAGCTGCTCAGGTAGTAGCAGAGTTAACAGAGTGGCAGCAGAGCTGTCTAGGAGGCAGCTAAGCTGACTTGAGCCGCTCAGGCAGCAGCAGAGTTGAATTAGGCAGCAGCAGAGCCAAGTTGAGCTGCTCAAGAACTGCCCAGACATCAACAAAGTCAAGCTAAGCTGCTCAAATCTTGCCCAGACAACAGCAGAACCAAGTTGAGCTGCTCTAGAACTACCCAGGAAGCAGCAGAGCCAAGCTGAGCTGCTCTAGAACTGCCCAGACATTAACAGAGCCAAGCTGAGCTGCTCTAGAACTGCCCAGACATTAACAGAGCCAAGCTGAGCTGCAGCAGAGCCGCTCAGGCAGAAGCAAAGTTGACCTGATTGCATATCTGCTCAAGCTGAGCTGTAGTAGAGTTACTCAGGTGGAAGCAGAACCAACTTGAGCTGCAGTAGAGCTGCCTAGTCGCTAGTCGGCTTTAGTCGCTTAGGCAGAGTTTACCTGGGTGGCAGCAGAGCCACTTAGGCAGCAGCAGAGCCAAGCTGAGCTGCTCTAGAACTGCCCGTACATCAACAGAACCAAGCTGAGCTGCTCTGGATCTGCCCAAACATAAACACAGCTTAGCTGACCTGCTATAGAACAGCCCAGACATCAACAGAGCCAAGCTGAGCTGCTCTAGAACTGCCCAGGAAGCAGCAGAGCCAAGCTGAGCTGCTCTAGAACTGCCCAGACATCAACAGAACCAAGCTGAGCTGCTCTGGATCTGCCCAAACATAAACACAGCCAAGCTGAGCTGCTATAGAACAGCCCAGACATCAACAGAGCCAAGCTGGGCTGCTCTAGAACTGCACAGGAAGCAGCAGAGCCAAGCTGAGCTGCTCTAGAACTGCCCAGACATCAACAGAACCAAGCTGAGCTGCTCTGGATCTGCCCAAACATAAACACAGCCAAGCTGAGCTGCTCTAGAACTGCCCAGACATCCACAGAACCAAGCTGGGCTGCTCTAGAACTGCACAGGAAGCAGCAGAGCCAAGCTGAGCTGCTCTAGAACTGCCCAGACATAAACAGAACCAAGCTGAGCTGCTCTAGAACTGCCCAGACATAAACAGAACCAAGCTGAGCTGCTCTAGAACTGCCCAGACATAAACAGAACCAAGCTGAGCTTCTATAGAACTGCCCAGACATCAACAGAGCCAGGCTGAGCTGCTCTAGAACTTCTCACAAATCAGCAGAGCCAAGCTGAGCTGCTCTAAGACCTCTCAGGCAACAGCAGAGCCGCTCATGCAGCAGCAGAACCAACATTAGGTGCAGTAGAGCCATCCAGAGCTGCAACAGAGCTGCACAGGCATTTTTATTTTCTGGACCTAAATGACCTATCACTGAAATAAAATGTATTACAACAGCACAGCATCTCCTAACCTGGGCTGATGTAATATATTTTCTTTATATGTGATCTATTACACATTTAAATCACCCGTATTTAACACATTGTGGGGACTGCTTCAGTGTGGAGTTCCTGAAGGGCTGAACTAATTGGTTATGATGAGAGTGGACCGTGTATGATGTATAGTGTAGTTGTAGTGTAGTGAAAATCGTCTCACGCTGGATCAAGTGTGCCTCTCTGTAAGTCTCTGATGGAACCTGAGCGACCCTGGTGGACCAAGGCTCAAATCTGCACTTTTATGTTGTTTTTTTTTTATTATTATTATTTTTCGTGCAGTCTGGTTCTCATTTAATAAACCCATCCTACAGCTAATCTCTCTTTCTCTTTTTTTATTAAAACAGAAATAAGCTATTATACTTGGCTTTTTCTACCTCATGCCCATATTAGCACCTCCAGGCCTAAATCTGTACTTTAATACTATTAATTCAATTCACTTATAATATTACTTATAAGTGCACTATATATGCAGATGTTTCTGGA
The DNA here is from genome assembly GCF_023375975.1 of Astyanax mexicanus. Lineage (NCBI taxonomy): Eukaryota > Metazoa > Chordata > Actinopteri > Characiformes > Acestrorhamphidae > Astyanax > Astyanax mexicanus. Next base: position 17,826,930 of record NC_064427.1, on the reverse strand, counting down.
GACCTTTTCTTATAATAAGAAATATAGGTTTGAGTGCTTTGAGAAATTTCTAACTTAACATTCCCAAAAGATTAACTTGTTGCAAAAAAAAGTTGAAGTGATGGACCTTTCATGGAATATTCTATAAACAAAATGTTGGAATATTTAAGTTACTGTTGTAACTGAAGAAAAAAGGTTCAGGATTGTTAAGTTCAGTTGAATAAATGACATTGCAGTCTTTTTCATTGAGAACCTGAGACACTACACAGCAGGATTAGCCAGCAGACTTCGTCTGAGGGAGGGATCTGTACCTATCCTTGATGTGTCCCAAACCTTATGCTTATAGAGTGTTTTGTAGTTTGATTTATGAATATTTTGCTGTAATGAACCATGGAAAAAATATAATAATGCTGCTAATATATAATATTTAATAATTCCTGCTAGCCTATCTATGGAGTTCTAGGAGTATATTATTGCTAAACTAATAGAAGTGCACTAAAACATTATGGATTATTCTAGTTGGAATGGAAGTTGAAGACAGTAACATATATTTTACCATAAATCTAGCAGTTTGCTTTAGTATAGAGTCCTAAACAAACAAATCAAACAAAGGCAACTATGTATAGTTTTAAATGCCTTCAAAAATGTCATAGATAACATTCCCAAAATATTTAATTTCTGAAAATAAAATGAGGTGAAAGACCATTGTTGAAACATTCAGTAAATGTTAGAAAAATGTTAGATAAAAAATATTTGAGAAATGGTAGAAAAAGTAAATAATTGTAAATGTTTAAAAACATTGTTAAAACTTTTGTTGAAATAAGGTTGATGTGATGGTTCAGAAATCTCTTGTTACTTATGAAAAAAAAAATTAAGAGGATGCTAAGATCAGTTGAAGAAACACCATTTCAGTAATTTTGGTTAAAAAACCTCAGTACACACCAGAATGAACCAGCGGACTTCTTCTGAGGGAAGGATCTGTACCTACTGTCCGTGGTAAGTCTGCAGATGAAGGATATGTAAGTACTTTTGAATAATGTTAAGCATGAATGATCTTGTTGGTGTTTTGGCATTGAGGTCAAACGAACACTAACTAACATGGCCAGCAACATCTTATTTGCATAAAAGTGACAGAGCCCTTAAATGTCTCATTCTAAAAGGACTGTCAAGAAGTTTATAAACATGTTTTAACCTATAGATCATGGACCTATTCTTGTGTAAGAACAGGTATAATCTGTCTCTTTTAAGAAAGTAAGCATTTTCCTGGCACTTTCCTGCTCCCAGAATATATCAGTTATTAGTTATTTTGGTTAACAGCAATGGCGTCCCATGTCATATTGATCCGGTGCATATTTAATCATCCAAAGCAAAAAAAAAAAAATCCTAACAAGCAGTGTAAATATTTAATTACTAATTATTCTATCAATATTTAGTGCAATAGTGTTCCTTACCTCTAACAGCTAAAAGTACATGTTCAATTTCTTTTTAATGTTTAATGATTGACTACTTTATTACTTTTAAAAGACCAACATATATAAAACAACATATAAAATGTTTTACATAGCGTTGAAACATAACATTGCAATTTTGTTTAAGTTTTTGTTTTTGCATTTGGTGGTTGCAAATATGTGAGATGAACCATTTTCATATTCTACATTGATTACACTCATTTTTATGAGAAGTTTTACACTGAAAAAAAAACGTATTTTTCCAAGATCTTCAAACTTTAAAATGGGTCAGTTTCACCCGTAACATAACAGAAGGGGTTAATGTGCCTGTTCTGTTCAGCCATGCTAATAAATCCTATTGTAATATTCTGTATAATGCATGTCTGTAAATGTATCCTGTTTCTATATATCTTTGCACACACACACACACACACACACACACACATACATAAACACTCAGCAAACTCTTGGCTTACTTCCTGCCGCCCCCTCTAACCCCAGCCCTCGTAGCGTAAGACTGAGCTCTGAGCTCAGACAGATTTCTGAAGCTGCTTTTCCTCTCGGAGGAATTTTGTGTAAGATAGTAACAGACGTGCTGTTGAGTTTCCAGAGTGAGGTAACGGAGGGGATTTCCGCACGCCGGCTCTCTGAGTATCAGAGCAGCACAGCGCTGAAACCTCCACAGCACTCGGACCTCAGAACCTTAGAACCAAGCCTCCTGATTCTGTTCTGGAGCAGATTTTAAACAGGACGCAGTGCTGAATAAACTACTAACAATAAAGGAACAATGGAAAATGACAACGGGGTCTCAAAAGAGCATTACATCATCATGTTCCCAAACTTTTTTTCATTTTTCACAGCTTATTGGGTTCAACTACCAGCAGGACTGGATGATCATAAGATGCTGTGTCCTCATATGGGGACATTATGTTTATGCTTCTCTGCATCATTATACTTTTATATTTGTATTGACCCCTTGGCCTCATATGGAAACACTACCTGTACCATCTAGTGGTCACATGAAAACCCTACACTCATTTGATTGAAAACTAGATTGCGGCAATCCCAGTCAGAGGTTTCTACAGCCAGTCCAGACAAAAACACAGGACAGAAAAAATCTCCTCCAATTTCATATTTAAAACTAGTTTATTTACTAGTAAGGTAAAATGTAGTTTTTTTGATTAATTGGGAGGTCCTTCTGATATATATATATATAAAGCCAAAATGTTCAGCAATCTACCAGTTCATTTTTCTGAAAGTAAAAAACGTGTACATTTTTCCTTATTTATTACAGTCAAACTTAATGTTTGTCATTCAATTTTCTCATTCTACTTTCTAGACTTTCACAAACATAATTTTAGGGAAAATGAAAAATTCCTAATCTTTTCTAAATTATTTTTTTTTCCATTGTAACAAAAATTTGATGGTGTAATTCAACTTTTGTTTAAATATGCAAAAAACATTTTTTTTTACATTTTTCTAAAATGCATAAATAAAAACTAGAAAAATATAATAATTAATTAACAAATAATGTGTTTAATACCCTAAAAAAAGTTTGACACCCAATTTTCAGAAACTATAACTTACAAATGTTACACTGACCACCTTTGCATTCATTAAAAGCAATGAGGTCCTGCAACCAGTGGCTCTATCTTTTATGACTGCATACTCCAGTGCACTATTTCAACAGGACAATGCTCGCCCACACACTGCTGCTCTTCCAAGAGCTTTTCTTAAAGACACTACAGACACTATACCATGTCCAGCTGCATCCTAGATCTTTCTCTGATTGAAAATGTGTAGGATGCCTCTACCACAAAATCCTCAGCAGTAACTGTGTGAGATATTAATATTGGATCTTATGAATTATAGCAGGACTCCATTAGGAACCTCTACAACTCTACAATGCTGAGATGTCTTGGATGTTGCAGTGTTATATATGCATTACACACTTAATTTTATTAGATTTGTAACAGAATCAGTCAATGATTGTCAATGTTTTAATACTAATAATGCACTCCAAATATCTCCATATGTCCAGGATTAAAGTAAAAGAAATGATACTGGACAGATATAATTAGTCTCTAGTCAATACATAATGGCAAATGAGAAGAATGTGAATTTTTATTTTGCTAAAAACAGCAAAAACGTAGAACCCTGATGTGATAATTAGGGGTGGGTGATATGGCACAATATTTCAGGGTATAATATCGTTCACCATATTCAAAAATGTTGGAAATATTATTGCATTTATAAGCATTTGTTGTTCCTGGTAATTTTGATCTTCCTTCAGAATAACATTGCAATCCAACCCTCCTTTCTTGGTGCTATAGTTATTTTTATCACAATTTCTTTAATAATAAATGCACTATATCCATGGCATCACATCAAGCAACCATCTATTGTTTTATTATGTGTATTATTAACAGTATAAAGTGAAAGCAGGGGGTTAATAAACTCAGAGCCAGAGCATATTTTCAGCATGAGCTTCTCTCTGAGAGCAGGAATGTGTGTCTCTGAGACGGAGGGTGACGGCAGGTTAATAATGATTTATTCGTCTGATTAATATTTTTCTTTTCTTTTTTTTTTGATATAATGGAGTTTTTATAATGGAGTTGGGGGGTTTGGGGGAGTGTATAACTCTCAGATCTAAGAGTTCTGAGAGTTTTGAGCAGATGTTAAGCAGGTTCTCCTCCTGAGATTATAAACTATTTCTTTGTGTTCCTTTTTAATAAAGATCAGTGAATGAGACTCATTGTTGCTAGAAAATGTATTTTCTGAGATAATGTTCTGGGAGTTTTCTCGCAACTGAAGAAAAACATTCCAACAACCAAACTGTAATGTTAGAGGAACTATATTCTAAAAAAAACATAGTTTTTCATAGTACCAGTCCTAATTTGGACACACCTCAAATTCAGGAGTTTTTTTTTTTTATTAGTTAGTACATATGGAATTATTTAGCAAACAAACCAGAATATGTTTTATATTTTAGTAACTCCTCAATCTTAGATGACAGTTTGCACATCTCTGGTGGAGTTTCTCAGTCAGTTTTATGAGGTAGAGCCACCTGAAATTCAGGCTTTCAGTTAACAGCTGTGCTGAACTCGTCAAGAGTTCAGCACATGAATTTCTTGTCTCTTAATAAAGTGTTTGAGAGCATTACTTGTAAAGTTGTGAAGAGGTAGAGTTACAGGTATACAGTGAAAAGTGAATATTTGAGTAATGTTCATGACAAAAACTACTCAACTTAGTAAAGAAATAAATACTTTAAGAAACAATGAAGGCCAATTCAAGAACTTTAACCCTTTGAACTCTAGGCTGTTTTGGTGCGTTTTATCTCAGTTTTTGTCAGTTCCTCTTTCAGGTCTTATAACACAGTAATTATATCAGACAGACACATGCCCTGATCTCTTTTACTCCAGAAGCCATACGGCTGCTCAAAAATATAATCATTTAAAATGTAAAAGGAAGAAGAATTTACATATATTCTCAAAAATATTTATATTTTTAAAAATGGACTACAGTGTTTTTGAGTTGAAAGCATAAGAATATTGATGATATATAGTTCATTACATGGATTATTTTTACATTGACCAAATACATGGAGAAACAGCATCAGGCGGAGTTATTTATCTTGATAATCACACCTCTTGGATACATGTAGATACTAAAAACCTGACACTCAGAGCAGCCTATGCCTTTCAGTATTTTAATCAGGACACACAAAGAAAACTAGATACAAAAATGTAAACTTTTTAGTCTAAATAAATAAAAATGTTTAGTGCAAAATAACTACTTAACATGTGCAAGTAAGACAAAAACTATATAAAGTAGTGCGCACACCATACCTAGCTTTAGTTTGAGTAAAGCAGGTAGTTTCACACTTTTTCTGTGGACACTTTTGAGTCATTTACTGATATTATTTGGTTTGAAACATCATATAAATATGTTTGAAGCACTAAAGGTAAATAATATTGGTTGGGGAAGGAGATCACTCTTTTTTAGGTGTTTTTCTAAATGGGTTTCTTGTAGATGCTTTACCGCACTGGGATGACACTGGCTATTTTTAGAAAGAGTTCTGCCCTTTCTAATCATACATGGATTATGTTTATGTGTGAAGGGATTTCTGAGTAATTAAGCTGAGAACACAAGGTGCGATTTGGACAGAAAATTCGTCCATAGGTTTCTAAGAGTTAAAATTATTCTCAAATGCAGTCACCACAAAGACCATCAAGAACAATTCAATGATGAAACTGGCACTCACCAGGAGAGCACAACCCAGGAAAGGTTCATTTATTACACAGAATTCATAAGTGACTTAAGTTACCAGCCTCAGAAACAACAAGTTACCAGTTATCTAAATCCCAAAGTTGGACCAACCCAACAGAATAAGAATATCAGTGTGTGGAGGGTTTAGAGGGTGTACAAGTCTTAGATCTGAGTTTAGCAGATGTGCATCAGGTTCTCCTGAGATTATAAACTGTTTCTCTGTGTTATCACTCTTCATAACTCCTTTAAAGCTATTTTTTCCTCTTTTTTTTCCACTTTGTTTCCTGTTTTCCCGCTGTTGCCATGGTGGAAGGACCTCTGGTCATCAGGGGCCGGCTCAGTGTTTGTCATGGTAACTCAGTTGACAGGGCGGAAGTTGCCCATAGCAACCTTTTTGAAGCAGGTACCAAAAGAACAACACCGGCTCATTAGGCCACAGAGCTACACACACACACACACACACACAACAAAAAAAAAAAGAGTGTGAGGTAAAAATATACACTCCAGAGGGAGACTGCTGTAATGTGTGTGTAACACTGTAGATTCAGCAGTCAGAGTAGAGACTTTCAGGTTTTGGGTAAAATCATGTTACGTGATGCTCTTTGCTATCTTACACCCCACCAACAGTCTATTTTTACACCTTGTGCCCACATTGTTAAAATAGCGTTGAAGTTTAGTAATAAATTACACTGATTATTTTGTGTGGTGGTCTAGAAGTGAGGTGTGTTCCGGTAAATTTCTGGCATCTTTCTATTATGGAAGCAGAAAACATAAGTGCGCCACTGACCATTTAAAACCCTGACAACAGTCAACACTTATCCATCCAATCCAATCTTGCTGCAGAGCACAAGCCTGGTTCAAAACCCAAGACTTTTAGCTTAACAATAAACAGAATAAAGAATAAAACAACACTACTGTTCCCTTAAATGAGCTGCTGGTGTATCTTCACAGGTCAGAGTCATCTGCTAAGATGCGCAAAAACGTTGCGCTGTTAAGATACGAAAGCGCCAAAGTCAGAGCTCACCTGCCTCTTAAAGGGAATGATGAGCAAGTGTTACACTAATTGGTTTATTTCATGTTACACCCAAAATTAACCACACCCATGATTAATTAAGAGAATTAGTACATACCTTTTGCACATTTTGAGCTGTTTAAAGCATATTCTTTACGCCTTCACGATACCAAAGACACACCGACACGCCCTAAATCCAGCTGCACCATACATACAGTAAGTCAGCAATAAGCTATAGATCGCTAAAATAGGGACCTTAAACAGTCTAAAAAACATGTGACATACTAACAGCTTACAAACTGGAGACTCTTCATGTTTAGCGCAGCTCTTTTTTGTTCAGTTTTCCGCTTTTAGAGTTTGGAGAGACATAAAAAAGCACTTTATTACTCAAATATCCACTAGAAGAACCAGCAGACTTGATACTTTATTGCTGACCTAATAAAAAAAAGGGTATCAGCCCCACTAGTTTACATGTCCACTAGTTTTCATCCTTCACTATTAGCATTAGCATTAGCATTAGCTGAGTATTTTTCTCAAGTTTTGTCCGAGTGGATTCAAACACATTGGTTGCGTCCCAAATCAATGTTTTTTGGGGGAATGTTCCAACAAAACTTCTGCACAGCCTTCCCTCCCTTCATGCTCACGACCTGGTGGGTCTTGGGCGAGACTGAGGCAGAACCAGAGGCAGAACCAGAATCAGAGACAGTGCCGTGAGACGTGGTATCTTACATACAGTAATTGAGCAATAAGTTATAGATTTCTAAAATGTTCAATAAACAGTTTAAAAACATGTGACATAATAACAATTTACAAACTGGAGACTTTTCATGTTTAGTGCAGTTCTTTTTTATTCAATTATTCTGCTTTTAGAGTTTGGAGTTTGACATAAAAAGCACTTTATTACTCAATTATTCATCAGAAGAATCAGAAGACTTGATACTTGATTGCTGACCTAATCAAAAAAGAGGGTGTCAATTCCTCTAGTGTTCACTAGTTTTCCTACTTACTTATTAGCATTATCATTAGCATTAGCTAGATGTTTTTCTTCAGTTCTGTCCAAAATCAATGTTTTTTTTTTTTGGAAATGTTCCAACAAAACTTCTACACAGCCTTCCCTCCCTTCATGCTAACGACCTGGTGAGTCTTGGGCGAGACTGAGGCAGAACCAGAGGCAGAGGCAGAACCAGAGGCAGTGCCGTGAGACAGCTGTAGACACGTCGCGGTCACTGTCGAGTTCACCCTATAATTCGCATTGAAGCAGCAGACCTTCAGAAGGCTTTTACCATGCGATCCCGTCACCAGGGCTACAGGAGGTCCTCCCCCTCCCCCCGAACCCTCGTTAGGGGCCGACGGGGTAACAGAGCTGGAGTTTGGGGCAGTCTGAGAGCACGGTGGGGTAAGAGAACCCCGAGGCCGAGGGCTCCAGGGTCTGGCGGCTCTGTGAAAGCAGTGACCCCTCAGAAGGTTCTGGAAGGCTTTCTTGAACTCCTGGCTGAAGCAGGGGTAGATGATGGGGTTGAGGCAGCTGTTGAAGTAACCCAGCCAGAAGGTGATTTTGAACACGGTCTCCGGGGGCCGGTGAGACGGGAAGATGGAACCTTCAGGAAAAATAAAAACAGATTGTACAGAGGTTTTGTGTAATCTCTGAATAAAATGATCAAGCTGTGAACTGGCTTAGGCTCTGGCTCTGATTGGACCAGACTGGACTGGAGTAGAGTGTTGGATCTGGGCCTGTAATTGAGCTGGACTGTATTTTTTCCCATTGCTTTACCTTTTATTTGACAGTGATGAAGCTCTACTGACTCTCTGCATGCCGTCACCGTGCTTTGCTTTAGCAGTGTTGGTGTAAAGTATAACAGTAATCTGCCCTTTAATCAAGAATTAAAATGGCTTTTTAAAAGGTAAATAAGAGCGTTTGTTGTTCTGGGATTAAAATTGTGAATTCAGCTGTAACTGGAAATATCTGCGCTGCAAAACTGTGCAAAACCTGGCCAAAAAGAAGGTCACACACTAGTGATAGAGGGAGTCCTAATGAGTGGGTTGGGTATTTGACCTTGTATATTGGGGAGAAAGTGGGATAAAAAAATAGAAATTAAAAATAATAAAAAACTGTAATTAATCTGTAACATTGTGTACTTCACCATTAGTTAGACAATTATTACATGGATTATTAATGTATAACTACAACGTTATAACAAATGTTTCTTCTGGTCATTTGTTGACGCTCCCTAACTGTAAACCAGCTGTTGGGACAAACCCTTAGTGAGATTCTAGAGATTCTGTGAGGATTCGCTTGATTGCATTCAGAGCAATAGTGATGTCAGGATGTTGGATGGTCACCACTCCAGCTCATCCTCAACTTCTCCTAACTAAAAGTATTGGATTGGATGAACCCTGCCCATTCCACGCCCTAACATGTTAAATTCATGAATGTACCATAAATATAAAGCTACACAGCAACTGATACCTTAGCAGAATTAATGGAGATTTATTTTTATTTTTTATATTTGGGTCATTTTGAGAGGTTTAGGGCTGTATGGAGAAGATTTTGGCCATTTGTAGATATTATGTGCCATTTAGATACAGTTTGAGCCATTCAGAGACATTTTTGGCACTCTTCCTTAACTCTTCAATAGAACTAAAAGTATTATAGGTAGCTCAATAAAATATTGGCTGCTTATGGTCGAGTAATTTTTGCATCTGAGAATAATTACACTGCTATCACCATATACTTTAAAGATATGAAGATTTGTGTAGAACAAAAACAGCTGATTTTTTGTTTTGTTTATAGAAAATTATCAACATTTTTGGGGGAGGAACAAGTATCAGCTTAGGTATTTATAAAATAAAATAGCAAAACACTCTACTGTGATAGTTATAATGGGAATACTTTCACATTACTTTCACATTAGCCATTATAACTATCACAGTAGAGTGTTTTGCTATTTTATTTTATAAATACCTAAGCTGAATAGAGGGACCCTCAAACTAAGCATTTTTTTTTATTTCATGGCCACTATAAAAAAGAAGTTAAGAAGATGTCAAAATGTGTCTTGGTTTGTGTAAAATACATGAGAATGTCTGTTTTAGTGCAAAGAAATGTTGATTTATTACACTAGAGGGCACTACAGGCCTGCTTATTCTCCAGCTCCAGTAGATGGAGCACCATCATTCCAGAGAACACAGCTCCACTGATCCACACCTCAATACCCCCATAGATCACACCTAGCTATAATTGGATTTATAACATGTTTATCTGCTCCAAACTGTTCTATTACATTGGAAAATCTATTTAAAAAAAAGATTAGACACACACTGTGCACGCATTTGCACACCAGTGTCAGCAATGGTTTCAGCTGAAAGTACTGGAGCTGAGTGTGTTCATTACACAGACATTTAAATTCAGTGTTTTTTCATTATTTTAAAATGTTCTGCATTGTAGATTAATACTAATGTCATCTAAACTTTTTTTTTTTTTTTTAAAAGGGGGAATTATTTAATAAATAAACAAGTGTTAAACAAACCAGAATATGTCTCATACAGTATATTAGATCAAAGTTCAAAGTAGCACCTCTTGCTTAGATCAGGTATTTCCACATTTCCTCATGGTCATTAGCTCACAACCCACTTTTAGAAAATACAAACAAATTTTTGAAAATAGATTTTTGAAAAATATCCTTTAAAACCCATTTAAACCCAGCATATGCAAGCAAAGTGAATTTAAGAGCAATTCTTTAAAACTGAGGAGAAACATCACTACATACTACATGTATAAAGGCTACTACAATAAAATTAAACATAAAAATTGCACAAAATAAATAAAATTAAAATAAATAATATTTTACTTCTCTGAAAATCTGTGCTTTTAGAGTACATTAGTAAAATTAGTAAAGTCACTTTCTTCCCCCCAATAATATAAAAGATAAGATCAGATGAGCATTAAATATATATATATATATATATATATATATATATATATATATGTATTTTTTTTTTTTTTTTTTATGTATTTATTTTTTACAAGCAAACCACCAGTTGAGAATCACTGGCTTAGATGATCAGTTTTGCACATTTTTGCTGGATTTTCTCAAAGTCAAAGTCAAGTCAAAGTGGTTTTTATTGTCATTTCAGCTATATACAGAGTACACAGTGAAACGAAACAACGTTCCTCCAAGGACCATGGTGCACATAAACACAGTGTAGACAGAACAATAGTGCAACAGTACACAAGTGCAGACAGACAATACAACACAATACAGACAAAGAATAATAAATAACAAGACAGTGTGCAAATTATGCAGTGTGCAAAAAGTGTGCAAAAAAGACCAGTGAGGTAGTAATTACCTCTATTACACAGTGTGCAATAGAGTCCAGTGAGGTAGTAGGGTTTTTAGTGCTTTCCATTTTCTGGGGTAAGTAGGGTAAGAGTGTGTGTGCATGTACAGAAAAAACATCAGTTCAGTCTCTGCAGTTGAGGAGTCTGATGGCTTGGGGGTAGAGGCTGTTGCAGAATCTGGTCGTGCTGGACCGGATGCTGCGGTACCTTCTTCCCGAAGGCAGGAGGGAGAAAAGTTCGTGTGAGGGATGAGTGGGGTCATTCACAATGCTGGTTGCTTTGCGGATGCTGCGGGTGGTGTAAATGTCCGTGATGGAGGGGAGAGAGACGCCAATGATCCTCTCAGCTGTCCTCACAATACGCTGGAGGGTCTTGCGGTCAGAGACGGTGCAGGTCCCAAACCAGGCAGTGATGCAGCTGCTCAGGATGCTCTCAATGGTCCCTCTATAGAAGAGTGTGAGGATGGGTGGAGGGAGACGGGCCTTTCTCAGCTTCCGGAGGAAGGAGAGACGCTGCTGGGCTTTCTTGGCTGTAGAGCTGGTGTTCAGGGTCCAGGTGAGGTTATCTGCTAAGTGGACACCAAGGAACTTGGTGCTCTTAACAATCTCCACAGAGGACCCATCGATGTTGAGTGGAGAGTGGGTGTGTTGTGCTCTCCTGAAGTCAACAACCATTTCCTTTGTCTTGTCCACATTCAAGTGAAGGCTGTTGACTGTACACCAGTCTGTCAGCCGCTGCACCTCCTCTCTGTATGCTGACTCGTCGCCTTTGGTGATGAGACCCAGCACGGTTGTATCATCGGCGAACTTGATAAAGCTGTTAGAACTGTGTTTTGCAGCACAGTCATGAGTCAGCAGGGTGAACAGCAGAGGACTCAGGACACTGCCCTGGGGGGCCCCAGTGTTCAGTGTGATGGTGCTGGAGGTGCTGCCCCCGAACCGGACTGACTGGGGTCTCCCCGTCAGAAAGTCCAGGATCCAGTTGCAGAGGGGGGTGTTGAGGCCGAGCGAGCTTAGCTTCCTGATGAGGTTCTGTGGGATGATGGTGTTGAATGCTGAACTGAAGTCTATAAACAGCATTCTGACATAAGTGTCCTTCTTCTCCAGGTGGGTGAGGGAGAGATGAAGGGTGGTGGTGATGGCATCATCCGTGGAGCGATTGGGACGATACGCAAACTGCAGGGGGTCCAGTGAAGAGGGCAGTCGTGTCTTGATGTTCCTCATGACTAGCCTCTCGAAGCACTTCATGATGATGGGTGTAAGTGCAACGGGACGGTAGTCATTGAGGCAGGACACTGTGGACTTCTTCGGCACGGGAACGATGGTGGTGGACTTGAGGCACGTTGGGACAGTGGCGCTGCACAGGGAGATGTTGAAGATGTCCGTGAGAACATCTGTCAGCTGGTCTGCGCACTCCCTGAGCACTCTGCCGGGGATGTTGTCTGGTCCTGCAGCTTTTCGTGGGTTGACTCTGTGCAGAGTGTTCCTCACATCCACTGCAGTCAGGCATAACACCTGCTCGTCCGGCTTGGGCATGGTCTTTCTCGCCATCGTGTTGTTTTGTGCCTCAAACCGTGCATAAAAGTTGTTCAGGGCATCAGGGAGGGAGGCATCACGTTCACAGGACGGTGGCATTGTCCTGTAGTTGGTGATTGCCTGGATGCCCTGCCACATACGCTGCGCGTCACCCGTGTCCTTGAAGTGGCTGTGGATTCTCTGGGCGTGTGCGCGCTTTGCTTCTCTGATGGCTCTTGACAGGTCGGCTCTCGCTTTCCTCAGGGCCACCTTGTCACCCACTCTGAAGGCGGAGTCGCGGGTCCTCAGCAGCGCACATACCTCAGCAGTCATCCAAGGCTTCTGGTTTGGGCGTGTAGTGATGGTCTTGGAGACAGTGACATCATCAATACACTTGCTGATGTAGCCAGTGACTGATGCTGCATACTCCTCCAAATCAACAGAATCGCCTTCAGTAGCAGCCTCCCTAAACATGTCCCATGCAGTGCACTCAAAACAGTACTGAAGGGCAGAGATGGAGCCTGCCGGCCAGGTTTTCACCTGCTTCTGAACTGGTCTGGAGCGTCTGATGAGTGGTGTGTATGTTGGATTCAGCCAAACACACATGTGGTCCGAGAAAGCGAGGTGGGGGCGGGGCTCCGCCCGGTACGCGCTGGGGATGTTTGTGTAAACAAGATCCAGCGCGCTCGCTCCTCTCGTTGCAAAGTCCACATGTTGATGGAATTTAGGGAGCACTGACTTGAGATTTGCGTGGCTGAAATCTCCGGCGATAATAAACAGTCCGTCTGGGTGTTTGTTCTGCAGATCGCTGATAGACCGATAGAGTTCACACAGAGCCTCTTTAGCATTAGCACCAATGCTAGCGCTGGGTGGGATGTAGACAGCAGCTATTAGCACAACGGAGAACTCCCGTACTAAATAAAAAGGTCTGCACTTGACTATCAGGAACTCCACCAGCGGAGAGCAGTGTTTGGCGACAGTCACAGCGTTGTTACACCATTCCGTGTTGATGTAAACACACACGCCTCCACCGCGGGTCTTCCCGGATAGAGCCGCGCTCCTATCCGCTCTGAACGCGGTTAGCCCGGCTAGCTGAATGGCGCTGTCCGGAATGTTGTCGTTCAGCCACGATTCCACAAAAACCAAAGCACAGCAGTCTCTGAACTCACGCTGGGTTGTTCGCTGGAGTCGGATGTAGTCCAGTTTATTGTCAAGGGAACAGACGTTTGCCAGAAAGAGCGATGGTATAGCCGGCCGGCTAGGACTAGCCTTTAGCCTCGCGCAGATCCTGGCTCTCTTTCCGCGCTTCCGCTTACGCTCGCACCCTCCGGCATAAGGAAACACCGCGGGCTGGTGGCCTGGGTCTCTTAGCAGGCTAAGCTCAAGTAGCGTCTGCAGAACCTCGTCCGGTAGCGTGTTTTCTGGCTGATTTCTCCACTGTAGCAGGGTCTGGCGGTGGTAGAACATGTGCACGGTCAGTCAGCTTTATGAGGTAGAGTCACCTGGAATTTAGGTTTTCAGTTAACAGCTGTGCTGAACTCGTCAAGAGTTAATTACCTGAATTTCTTGCCTCTTCATAAAGTGAATAATGTGTTTGAGAGCATCAGTTGTAAAGTTGTGTAGTGGATTAACCAGAGGATTTCTTCATTGCTTACACACAGACACACACACTACCCCCACTTTACGGCCTATAAGGAAACTTCGAACCCAGAACACTCTAAAAAAACCTTGGAGTAATCTTTTCCAAACAACCTTAAATTTCAAAATGACATTTACTGACTATTTCTTCACTCAGCCTCGCTCAAGACCCCTAAATGCGAGTTTAGGGTAAAATTCTGTTTACATTCCTCCAAGTCATAAACCTCGGAGTTAATGTAAACATTTGGAACATTTGCAACACCATCACTAGGACGGGACTGCGGACTTAAGAGAGTGTCAAAACTTAATTAATGCCTTGGAAATTGTTAATTCACCAAATGTTGTACCAATTTAGGGGTTTGTGCCTAGTTATTTCTGCAATCACTTAGAAATAAGATTAATGAAATTAAGAGAAATGTTCTAAGCTTGGGATTCCATTTTCAACATTGCAGGCTCAAATTCTGTGTGGTGCAGAAAGAACTCCTTCCCCCACCGTCGTAAATTCAGACAGGCAAGGACCAGCCGCTTATCTAAACACAGCAGAGGGGGGAGAAATTTCTCACTAAGAAGATTTTGCTGAAAATACATATAAATTGACTATATAAAAAGGTGTTTTATAGAATGTTTACTAAATAATGGTATATGTGTCTGGTATATGGTATATGTGTCTGGATGTGTCCTGATTTAAATTTTCCTACACATTCAAGTCTGAATCAACAAGGTTTAACTAGCATTTGATAATTTAGCTTTATTTGGTTATCAGTGGTTTAACCATGTATTTTCTTTTAAGTGATTTAATTGGGTTTAAATAATATCATGACTCTTGATCTCTTTCTGACAGAGTACCATCCATCATTGTATTTCTAAGATTATCTTGAGTATTACAAAACTGTTTGTGGGCAATATATATATATTACATTTATTGTGATTCAATTGTAAGATTGTGTTTCCTGAATTTATCATCACAAACTGATATGCTGAAAAATGTATTTTGATCCACTGTTTAGTTGAGTTTTCTTTTGGTTGGGTCTATTAGAAAAATAGACCACTAGCTGATGCATGCTGACCATGTGAGCGAGGGGGGGTTTATGGCCCTTTGTGAATCCCCACCAAAGTTTGAAATTGCTCCTAGACCAATCAAAACACAGACATTTGGGCCACAGGGCCAATCATAGCTCAGGGGCCAAACAGGCCACAGAGACTAATAGTTAAACTGGGCAGACACAGTTCAGTTGCCAGTTTAGAGTTTCCAGTAGAGTTTAGGGAGTTCAGTTCGGAGGAGTTGGAGAAGATGAGTTGAGGAAAACAGTTAGAGGAGAGAGGTTAGGGAGCCCAGAGATGGAGAAAGGATAGACTGTTAGTTTAGTCATCTTAAGTTAGTTTTCTTAGACTAGTGCATTTAATCTTCAAGTATATTAATATTAGCTATCCTAGTTAAAATATCTAAGGTTATTTTACAATCTACGAAGCCAAGCATTATTCCATCTAAGTTTAGCTAAAGTACAGCTGAAAAGGAGATCCGCCAGATCCAACCCAGAAACCTGCAGTCCGGAGGCCACCAGCAAGCCAGCTGAGAGTGGGGATTTACCCTGTGGGTTCTAATGGGGCTCCGTGCTGACACAGGAAGTCAAACACCCTGCAGACAGGCTCACGTGATCCTTTTTCGGGGTGAAGCATCAGACGACCAACCCAGGCGGACGTCACCAAGGCCCACTTCAACAACTCAGAGTAAGGCAGAGCTGGGTTTAATCTTTCGGCAGATGGTGTTCTGTTGGTCATGGTCTGGGTCGGGTCTTTAATAGAGCGTCTTTAGTATAGATGACTCATTTTGAGTGGCTTGGTTGGAAATAAGAATTGGTTTCGTAGACTTAAAATGCCTTAGACCCTTATTTAGAAATACTCACTTAATAGTTATATTAATCTTTATTCCTTTCATATCAGCATTATAACGTGTTTGTTCTTTTATTTCTCATTTATCATTCTACACTATGATTTGATAGCTAATGGCTACATTTATGACTTTTTAATGAATTATTTACTCATATCTGTGTGATTTAATAAATACTTTTATTTTACAAAACCTGTCATTTCAGTGTGTTTTTCTGGATAACTTGGTTATGAAAATTTCTGTCACCTGTAGAAACCACACCCTGAGATGTCTTGTGTTATTAATTAATTTGATTAATTAATTAATTAATTAATTAATCTAATTAAATTAATTTAATAACTGGCGCCCAATTAAAAAAATATTTCAACATCTCAATTAGCACCAGGTATTAAACCACTGAGCCGCTACAGTTGTGTAGAGGTAGAGATGGTATACAATACAAAAAAATTAAATAAAAAACGCAATAATGATGAAACTGGCACTTATCAGGACAGCACCAGAATTAACAACCTTAGAAATTAGTTTTTAGAAATATATATTTTTTTAGTATCAGTATTTTGGTTTGTTTAACACTTTTAAGTTACTACATGATTCCTTATATGTTCCTTCATAGTCTGGATCACTTTACTATTTATTTACTATGTAATGTATATGACCAGTAAAAAAAAGGCTTCTGAACTTTTTCCTTCCAACTACTGAACCTCTGGAGCCATATATTCCCATGAAATTCTCAGACACAAGCAGAAAGTACCAGTTTGATAGGAAATGCTGTGCGCTGGATGAAAGCTGCGCTATTTGGCTTATAAATAAACATTAGCTGATGCAGTGTAACACGAGAGAAAACCCATTCAAACAAACAGAGTGCAGTGTTTACACCTTTTCCCATCATTCATTTCCTCTTTTGTGTCAAGAGTCTCATTTAAATGCGATCTCACGCAGCTTTAGCGCAGCTGTGTGTAAGGTGATTTACACACAATGCTGAAATCTGAAGGGATTGGGGGAACATTCAGACTATATAATCATAACAAAGAAATGCAGACGTGCAAATTTATTATACACAGCCATACCAGCATAGAGAGTTCTGATGGAATAAACTCATTATACGTCCATTACGAAACAATTCAATCATTCAAACATGTTATTGAAGCTGATTTATAGTCAATTGCAGAGTCAAAATCTGTACTAAAAGATAAAATGATGAAAAAAATATAAGTTTAAATACTTAAAGCGGCAGCCTGTATTCTGTAAGTTTTGAGGAATTTGGGGTTTTGGAGACCTCTCTGGCGAGAATGTGTAACTGCACAGCGCGTGTGGAAGAGTGCTGAGTACCCTTTCAGACCCTGCATCCATTACAATGGACATTGTGTATTTTCTTAATTTTTCAAATGTTTTTCTGTGCATAAAACTATTAACTCTATTTGAGAGCTGTCGTCCATCAGAATAGACCATGAACCAGCCAATGAACAAGTTTATAAACTAACGAAACAGTAGGTTTCAACAGGTAGTTTAGTACTAGAGCCATTGAGGCAAAGTAACAGTCAATTTTTACTAATTCAATGTGATTTAAAAGACTTTTCAATCTGTATTTTTCATAATGTTTATGGGTTTGGTTTATTAAATAAAATAGGCCAATTTATTTGAAATATAAAATATTACACACATGCTTCAAATGCAATGGTAATAAAATAAATTGAATATTTTAGTTAATTTTGAGTTTTTTTTCTGTACAGATTTTATAGTAGAATATTAGAATCTTCTTTTATGTGCATTACAGACAGAAATCATCATTCTTACATTTCTCCATCATCAGACTAATTTAGGTCTGAAAGGGTTAATGCAAGTTACTTTTAATAAACGTCTGTGTGAGTACTATTTTTTGAGTTAAGTAAAGCTAAGCTAAGCTTAAGTAAACAAAACTGTAGTTCTTTAAAAAAATATGTTAAAGTCAATTGGGCACTGAATGTTAGTCTGCACCGATTTCTCTGCTGAAAACTGTTTATTTGAGTGGAGTGAGTAAAGCACTTCTGTTTATTTACAGTAAGCTTAGATTTCCAGATTTGCAATAAGGCTGGGTGCAGTAGCATTAGTATTAGTGGCTAACTGTGGTTAGAGCTAGTAAATGCCGCCAGACAGTGAGGAACCCTGCACTGAAAAAAATGATGACTTTCAACTTTCTGCATTTGCTTTTTTTAAGAACATTTAATTTTAGATAAAATTGAGATAAAACTTTAACTCGGTTTGAAGACTTAAATGTTACACAGAGTAAATAAGTGAACTGAACTTCAGTCAATCCTTTTCTTTTGTAAACTTTACTTAATTTCTGCATAAAATATTACATAGTTACAATGACTTCATTTATACAATATTACTGAAATTGAAATAGTTTTAGTTAAAACACACATTTAAATATTTACATAATCTCAAACATTTATTTTGTAAACAAAAGCATAAGTCTTACTGTCTCAACACATGTATGGCATGTTAGAATACTAAAAAGAATGTATTACATGCCATCCATGTGTTGAGACAGTAGAATATGTGTGTTTTAACTAAAGATATTTACATTTCAGGAATTATAATATATTATGTATTATAAATTAAAAAATAAACATTTAAGTCTTGAAACTGAGTTGAAATTACTTAAATTTATCTGAAAATAAATTTACTTAAAAAAAGCAAGTGCAGAAAGTTGCGAAGTCAATTTTACTCTTAATTTTTAAGTGTGAGTATTCCGGTAACTCAGGGCAATATCAGGTTGTGAAGGTATATAAAACAGAAATAACCTTAATTCTATAGAAATTATAAGGGCTAGTATCAGTTATACTGTATACTTACTAATGGGCAACACAAGAAAGAACGGGAGCCAGCAGAGGATGAAGCATCCCACGACCACGCCCAGGGTCTTCGCTGCTTTCTTCTCACGGGAGAACTTCAGCAGCCTCAGCAGAGAAAAGTGGGAGCGACATTTACCCACAACTGTATTGTGTCCATCCCTGCAGTAATAGAAGTATGTGGTAAGTGTTCTTGGCACTTTGCGATGGTCATTGCTATCTTACACTCCGCCAACAGTCTGCGTCGTTTAAATAGCAGCAGTGCTTCTGAATATATCTACACTGATGGGCGTGGTGGTGGTCTGGAAATGAGGTGTGTTCAGAAAAAATACTGGAGTTTTGCTTGTTTATCTTGGTAACAGAAAAAACACAGGAGCTTCACTGACTGAATACAACCTAGACACATGACAGTCAACAGTAAGATGTTCATTGCTATTTTGGCAGTGAATTGACAAAAACCACAGCAATTAATCAAACTTTTACATTAATATTAAACAGAATAAACAAGGTCAGTTTCCTCTGGTGAGAAGCGTTTGTTGGACATGTCCAGGTAGCTGCACCGTTAAAACAGCAATCTGCCAAAGTCAGAGCTCACCTGACTCTTAAAGGGAATGACGAGCAAGTCACATGCTGATTGGTTTATTTCACGTAACTCCCAAAATTAAACACTCCCATGATTAATTAAGAGTACATGCCTTTTACATGTTTCGAGTTGCGCAAGGTGTACTTTTCCCGGCATTATGATAGCAAAGACACATTGACACACCCTAAATCGAATTTCCATTGCAGACAGTATGATCCCAATGTATGTAATTTATTGTTTTATCTGCTCAACTTTCCCCTCTACCAAACTTTACGTTTGACACAATGCAATCACAGAAGTGATTGGAACACCAGGCATTGGAATTCAAAGATTTGACTTGGTGAGTGAAAATTGGGCATTACCTACATCCCCACTGAACAGTTACCAATTTAAGAGAGTAGGTGCATACACTTTGTGCATTTCAAGCTGCACAAGGTGTACTTTTCCCATCGTTACAATAGCAAAGACACACTGACACACCCTAAATCAAACTATACAGTGTGAAAGGTTGATTGCTCGCCTATAGATCGCTAAAATAGGGTCCACTTTTTCTTTTACATTTACTTATTTAACTCTGATTGCAGACAGTATGAACTCAAGATATTTCATTTATTGTTTTATCTGCTTAACTTTCTGCATTGGGACGTTATAATGATCCCCCCTCTACCAAACTTTAGATTTGGCACAATGCAATCATACCAGGGAAAACCAATACAAAAGATTTTAATTGGTGAGTGAAAAGTGGGCATTAGCTACGTCCCTCTTGGAAAAGTAACCAATTAAACTGAATGCTCCAAAATAATTTGAAATAAATTTCCTTCTATCAGACCTTGTACTGTATACTCACCTATGGTCTGAGCATCGCTGGGTATTCCCACAGTGGATTCTTAGAGATCCTCCATCCAGCTGCCTCCCTTCCCGAAGACTCCGGCTCTTCCTCCGAGCCACAACATACACCCTACAGTACATGACCAGGATTACAGTCAAGGGGACGTAAAAGGAGCATGCAGCCGAGAAGATGGCGTATCCCGGGTCTTCATTAACCCTACAAACCGACTCGTCCTCCGGCATCGGCTCCCTCCAGCCGAACAAAGGTCCAACTGAGATAGCAGCCGATAAACCCCAAACTGCCGCGACTGCACCCAACCCTCGCCCACTGGTGGCCAGAGAGGGGTATCGTAGCGGGTAGCTGACCGCTACGCAGCGGTCTATGGAGATAACCGAGAGGCTGAGGATGGACGCCGTGCAGCAGAGGACGTCCAGCGCCGTCCAGGCGCAACACAGCGTCCGGCCGAACACCCAGCGGCCCAGCAGCTCGGAGGAGGCGGAGAACGGCAGCACCGTCGAGCTCAGCAGGAGGTCGGCCATGGCCAGGTTTGCAATAAAGTAATGGGTGACCGAACGCAGGTGACGATGGCACGCCACGGACAAGATAACCAGGATGTTGCCCATCACACCGAAAATGACGAAGAGCGTGAACACCAGACCCATGGCTACAGCCTTCGGAAGGTTTATAGGGTACAACGATGGAAGGCTGCAGTTCAAACAGCCGTCCAAAATTGGCACACCAGTGATGTTGTCCTCAGCTGGCACCATTTTGTTAGTTTAACTTGGTTGTTGGGTTCTCATATTAAAGTTTGACGTGGTCTTCTTCCATTGATTTGCTTTAGATGTGGCCAGTGGCGTTAGGAGCCATCAGAACCTATAAACAATTGGACAAATATACAGTATTAGAACATTCTTTCATTCTTAAAGTAAAGATACATATACATATATAGGTCCAAAATATCAACTAACACCGAAAGAGTTTGTCCAATATTGAACAAATTACATCATGACAAGGTTCCAGAACAAGCGATTCCTTGGTTAAATCACCAGTCAATCACCAGCTGGAACCAGTCTAAAGGAGGTCTCAAAATACATTATACTGGGATTAGAACCAATGATGTTCAGCTCTGGAAAAAATTAAGAGACCACTTTGATTTTACCAAATTGAAAACCTCTGGAATATAATCCAGAGGAATGGATAATCACAAGCCACCAAACCAAGCTGAACTGCTTGATTTGTTGCATCAGGAGTAAAGCAGCATAAAGTTATCCAAAAGCAGTGTGTAAAACTGGTGGAGGAGGACATGATGCCAAGATGCATGAAAAATGTGATTAAAATCCAGGGTTATTCCAGCAAATATTGATTTTTGAACTCTTAAAACTTTATGAAGATGAACTTGTTAAGATGAAGTCAACACTTAAAGTAAAGTGTTACCAAAAATGGTAAAGCTGAACTGTGTATTCAACTCTCACATACCTTAAATAAATACTTCAGGTGGTAAAAAAAGAAAAGAGAACAGAAAAATGTAGAGTATTGGATCTTGAAATGAAGATCGGTCTTTCTACCAGCCTGGTAATCAGCCATTGTGTTCCCTCAGGTTTTCAGTGATGTATTGCTCTTCCAGGAATATCCTGCAATCAGAAGGAGGGAAATCACAGTCAGGTAATATGAGATATGCTATTTTCTTGCATTCGGTTTGATTTATCACTCTTTCAGCCCGGCAGGGTCTCTGGAGCAGCATGTTAAATACAGCGACTTTCCCGAAGGCATCATCACGCAAAGACTGTTATGAAAGATGTTGGTGAATGAAAACCACAATGTAGCTGAAGATCTAAACATGGATATTTCACCAAGAACTGTTGACAACAGGGATTGGTTAAGATGTTTACTGTTGGCATAGAAATATGGGAGATGATTGTTACAGATTATGAGTAAGCAGTTTGTTCCAAAAACATTATTACAGTAAGCTCTATAAACCCAAAACAGCCTACAAGCCTTCATCACTGTAGCTTTAATAGCCAGAGAGAGAAAAATATATACCCTCATTTCCGAGCTATTGAGGACGCACGAATGTAAACTAATTGTAAAATTGTAAAAATTTGTCCTTATATAGGCCGCACCTGACTATAAGCTGCACCTGACTATAAAAAGTCATAATATTTAAAGAGAAAAGTAGATTAATTACTTCGGCTGCCAGTTATCTACATTTATAACCTGCTGTTATTAATGCTCTAGTGTTATAGTTAGATAATACAGTGTCCAGATTTTGCTGTGGAGGCGAGACAATTTAAAAGACAGGACAGTGCAGTACCGATACGGTATAATATTGTGTACAGTGAGGATAAGGTGCAAAGATGTGTAACATACTGTAACATATAGAACATATATAATCACAGCAGTTACTGAGGTAGAGAGTTTATAGTTTTGAGAGTAGCAGCAAATATTGCTGATAGGAATAAAGACATTTTAGTCTCTGTGTGCTGAGTGGGTTTGTGTGTGTGTGTGTGTGTGTGGGTGAAGTACAGTCTTTGTGTGAGAAAGGGGGTGGTGGGGGGGGTCAGTTCAGTTTAGTGGTGGGTGGGTGGTGGGTGGGGAGGGGGGGTTCAGCTCTGTCTCTGTGTGTTGAGGAGTCTGACTGCCTGGTGGAAGAAGCTGTTGCAGAGTCTGGTAGTGGAGGCTCGGATGCTCATGTATTTTCTGCTGGATGGCATCAGAGCGAAGAGTCTGTGTGAGGGAATGGGTGAGTTTGTCCACAATGCTGGTGGCTTTGCAGATGCAGCGTGTGGTGTAGATCTCGGTGATGGAGGGAAGAGATTTATTAGAGGGTAGAGAGAGTTATTGTGATCAAAGGAAAGTAAACACAAAGAATTCCAGTCATGAATACAGGAAATAAACATTTTACTGATGCAGGATGATATGAATCATATAGTTATGATACAATGTGGAATTGTTTGTTGATTCAGTTCTGACTTTACACTGTAAAAATATATATAAAAATGTATGTAATGGAATTTGGGACAGTTATATGAATGGCTCATATGAGACCTGCTTTAAATCTGTAACACTATATAAAATTAAAATACCTGGTCTCAAATAATAATAGTAATACAATGTTTTATCATTTTGATCAATCTGATCATTTATTGCAATATGTTCCCAAAAGTAATTTTAATTGTAACATAAACTGTTATCCTTTTAATAAATTAATTATATTTTAATTATATAAGCCGCAGTGTTCAAAGCATGTAAAAAAAGTAGTGGCTTATAGTCCAGAAATTAAAGGAAAATAATTTAAAAAATAAAGGTTTATTAACCAGAATGCCCCAAGGATGCAGTATAAAGTACAGTATTTACAGTTGAAAACAAAATACAGTGTTTTACAAAGGAGCATCGTAATCCATAATCATCCATAATCACTCAAACCACATTTAGAGGTGTTTCTTCACCAAAGATTTACCCTATTTATTTAATTAGCATTTGATTTGTTAATGAAGCCATACATTTGTAAGGCAAAGGCATTTTGGGCTGTGAGTCTTGCAGAGTTTAAAGCACCTAAACTTATGTTCCAATACAAATATCCATATTTGACGCCATATATCGATACAATATATTGATATATCATTGATATATTGCACCAGTCCTATTAGCTATAAGCTGGATTTTGATTTTATTTCCTTCCTGTTAAATTATCCCGTTTAAAACCAATCAGAGACTGAAGGAGGTCTCAAAACATTTTATACTTGAATTAGAACCAATGACTGTATATAACAGTAATCTCAAATTGTCCGCCATATTGTTAAATTTGCAAGATTTACCTACTTTTTTTTGGTAGAACCACCTCATTCCCAGACCAAGTGTCTCAGACTGCCTTCGTTGAGTTTCATACAGGTTTTACAAGGCTGTCAATCAAAATTCATGTTCAATTCATGCTAAATTCTCTAGATCTTACACAAAGTACAGAAACCATCCTTTACATCATGCAGAAATAAGGTGAACAGCGTTGACTTAATAAAGATGCATAAGTAAATTTTCACGAGTGAAAAAAAAGGCTACTAGGTAAATGGGTTGTGATTAGCTGGTGGCTCCCTGCCCAGCACAGGGAGCAGAGAGTGCACAAAAATGTGCATGGCGGGGTACAACCAGAACAAATTCAATTCAACTTAGTGGAAACTTATTTACTATATAGAGCTTTTCACAACAAATGTTTTTCACGAAGCAGCTTTTACAGAGATCCAGCTCCAAGCCTTTATGGACCAAGCCAAATGCGACAATGGCAAGAAATGATTTGCATATTGCATATAAAAAAAAAAACCTTAAAAGACAGAACCCCATCTCTTTACCCGTGGCAGCGATCCAGCTGCCGCCTGAGTGCAGATGGGTTTAGTCCACAGTATGTCAGACAGAGTGTTCAGAGTCATTAGCATTTAATCAAATCACCGCTGTAAGAGCCGTGGAACCGCAGCCAGTGCCGGCGCTCCGGGGGAGACGATGAATGAGCTTCGGGCTCTACAGACTTCCTTCCCACCGGCGTCGGAAATGTAAAACTCTGGAGAAGCCTCTGCTGTGTTTAATGATGTAATTAAAGCAAAAGGACAGCTGTAAATCACTGCAGGTGCACCAACAACAACTTTTATACTGGAGTTTTCCACTGTTTGGGCCTGACGAACATAAAACACAGCAAAACAACCAAATAATGCAAAAATGAATAATCAAAGTATCAGATTGCAATGCTACTAAAATGAACATTCATTTAATGTTGCATAACATTGCACAGCAAAGTCACCCAAAGTTATGCTATGCAATGTTACTCTACATTACACAATGTTACACAATGCTACACAATGTAGTGCAGTGTTACACTATGATACGCAACATTACACAAAGTTACATAATGTTATGCAACAATATGTAGTATTACACAAACATTACTTGCTACGCAATGTTACTCTACATTACACAATGTTCCGCAATTCCACACAAAGTAGTGCAATATTACACTATGATACGCAACAATAAACAATGTTGTACAACATTACACAAAGTTACACAAAGTTGCACAAAGTTTTACAAATGTTACGCAACTGTATGCGATATTACACAAACATTACATTATGTTAAGCAATGCTACTCTACATTACACAATCTCATTACACAAGCAATGCTACGCAATGTAGTGCAATGTTATGTAACATTGTGCAACGTTACACAAAGTTATGCAATGTTATGCAACAAAATGCAATATTACACAACATTACATGCAAAGCAATAATACTCTACATTATACAATGTTACGCAGTGTAATACATTGTTACACTACAATATGGAACAATACACGACATTACAGAATGCTACTCAATGCTACACAAAGTAGTGCAATGTTTCACTATGATACACAACATTACACAAAGTTACACAATATTATGCAACAATATACAATATTACACAAACAATATTTGCCATGCAATGTTACTCTACATTACACAATGTTACTCTACATTACACAATGTTACACAATGCTACACAATGTAGTGCAATGTTACACTACTATTACACAAAGTTACACAAAGTTATACAAAGTTATACGACAATATATAACATTACATGTTATTCTACATTACACAGTAATGCAATTCTAATGTAATGCAATGTTACGTCACATTGTGCAACCTTACACAGTTATGCAATGTTATGCAACATTGCATGCAACGCAATGGTACTCTACATTACACAATGCTACACAATGTTAAGTAATGTTCCACTACGAAATGCAACAATACAAAAAGTTACACAAAGTTTCGCAAAGTTGTGTAATGTTATGCAACAATATGTAATATTACACAAACATCACATGTTACGCAATGTTACTCTACATCACACAATGTCATGCAATCCTACACAATGCTCAGCAATGTAATGCAATGTTACGTAACATTGTGCTACGATACACAAACTTATGCAATGTTAGGCAACAATATGCAATATTATACAATGTTACGCTATGCTGTGCAATTTAGTGCAATGTAATTCAACATTACACTATGATACGCAACAATACACAACATTACACAATGTCACAAAAAGTTTTTTTTATGTTACACACTGTTACAGAAAAATCACCAGAAATGCCACCATTCTCCCCCCTATTACAATCCGTAAGTCATCAGCATAATACTGAAACTGCCAATTTAATTCAATGCTGCATAGTGTTGCTTTAATGCTACTAATAAGATCAATAAAATAAAAGCAAAATCTTAAAATATAAATTGTATGAATCAGAGTTACAGCAGCAGGAAGTGCTCTGCTGTGTACAGTATGAACCCACTGCATGGTCAAACATTCACATGTGAGTCTGGTTGTGAAGTTGAGTGATTAACTTCAGTTTTCCTCTCCAGCTCTCAGATTCAGTACTTCAGTTCTGTACGGATGTACGAGTTAATACTTCTCTATGCCAGCCGCACACAGAAGCATTGCATACGAGAACGACTTACGTTATGAGATCTGCTGGAATATCCTTCTTCTGTATCTCTGACCTCCGCTGCTGATCCCTCGTTCCCTCCATTCGTGTCTCCCATGGGTGATCTCCTGGCTCTGAGCCAGGCTGCACTTTGCTCCAACAGACTGAGGACTGATTCTGCACTGATGAAGCGAGGGAGCACGTGCCAGGAGTTTTAATTAAGAACGTCATGCGTGTTCAGTACTCGGCAATGGCGCCAATCGGCAACACTATATGTTGTAATAAATTCTGCATTCAGCTACTTTAAAGGTGTCCTTCTGCTAAAATCCACTTTTTCTTTTTGTTTGTAAAATAAAGTAGCTCTCTTTCTCAACTCTTTCTCAACCTCCATTGTCTGCAGCAGCTAGTAAAAGAAAATATTCATAAAAACGAGTCGATCAAGAAAAGCACTGTGTCTACGTCAACCCGTGAATTAGTATTCATGGCCTCGCCCACCTTGGCTTGGGTCCGCCCACAGACAGAGCTGAAGCTGGACTGCAGAAGAGCCGACACTGTCTCGTCAGCTAAAGAGCTTACAGCTCTGTTTACAGCAGTTAGTTAACGTTAGCTATCTAGTATAAGTAACTATAAGTTTAAATTGGATCTCCGATGGATTGTAAGTTTTAACGAGACCTTAAATATACACTGTGGCTGCTCAGTAAGGCTGTTGCTGGTCAGTAATGACTGACTAGCTTGAGCCTATGCGGGTATGTTATTTGGGAATGCGGATGCTGACTAACTCTTTAGCTTGTGTCTCCTGCCACCCGCCACTCGCCACCTGTCACTGCTGCCTATGGCTTTTCTGTCTCTAATCCCATTCAGATATTTATGCTAAGCATTAAATTACATCGTTCTGTAGTGAGAGAGCTGCCAAAGCATAATGTCACTGGCCATTTCCTGATTACACAGCATTTTCTATCAGCAAAGAAACTATTAAATATGCTGAACAGTGGAATTCCAGGATACAGAATGCTGCAGTAATAGAATTCAGCCTGTAGGGCTAATATGAATTAAAGGGGAGATATTTCAGCTCTTTTTACAAAAACTATGTAGAACTGGAATTGGTCTTTACACACAAAATCAACCTCACATAAAGATAAAGATCTTACCATCTCTATTCTTACCAGTTTCAGTCCTTTTCAGAATAAGCTATTTAAGGGCTCTGTCACTTTAATGCAAATAAGCTGTTGCTGGACACGCACTATGTGCACGCTGAGTGTTTATTACACGTTAGTGTTAGTTGTGCTCAATGGCAAAACACAAACAAACTAGTTCATGCTTAACATTATTCGAAAGTACCTACATCTCTCTCATCTGCTGACTTGCCATGGACAGCAGGTACAGATCCCTCCCTCAGAAGAAGTCTGCTTGATAATGTTATGAGTCACACTTATATACTTTTTTATGTGTATATTTGTTAAAATTGGTAATTTTATTTTTTTTTAAATTTCAGTTTAACATTTGAATACCAGTAAGCTCTTACCTGTGGTCAGTAAAGCTGTGGCTGGTCGGTGAGGCTGTGACTGGTCGGAGAGGCTGAGGCAGGTCAGTGAGGCTGTTGCTGGTTGGTGAGGTTGTGGCTGGTCAGTGAAGCTGAGGCTGGTCAGTGAGGTTGTGGCTGGTCGGTGATGCTGTTGCTGGTCTTTAGGCAATGGCAGGTCAGTGAATCTATGGCTGGTCAATGAGGTTGTGGCTGGTCAGTAAGGCTGTTGCTGGTCAGTAAAGATGTGGCAGTTCGGTGAAGCTGTGGCTGGTCAGTAAAGCGGTGGCAGTTCAGTGAAATTGTGGCTGGTCTTTGAAGGGGTGGCGGGTCAGTGAAGCTGTGGCTGCTCAGTAAGGCTGTTGCTGGTCAGTAAGGCTGTTGCTGGTCAGTGAAGCGGTGGCTGGTCAGTGAGGCTGTGGCAGGTCAGTGAGGCTGTTGGTCAGCGAGGCTGTTGCTGGTCAGTGAAGATGTGGCTGGTTAGAAAAGCTGTAGCTGGTCTGTGAAGCTGTGCCTGATCACTGATATGTGGCTGGTCAGCGATGCTGTGGCCGGTCGGTGAACCTGTGGCAGGTGGCTGGCCTGTGAAGCTGTGGCTGGTTCGTGAGGCTGGTTACTGAGGCTGTGGCAGGTTGAGGAGGCTGTGGGCTGGTAAGTGAAGCTGTGGCTGGTCAGTGAAGCAGTGGCAGGTCAGTAAAGCTGTGACTGGTCAGTAAAGCTGGGGCTGGCCAGTGAGGCTGTTGCTGGTCTGTGAAGCAGTGGCAGGTCTGTGAAGCTTGGGCAGGTCAGTAAGGAGGTGGCAGGTCGGTGAAGCTGTGGCAGGTCCGGTGCAGCAGCAGTCAGTCAGTAAGTTGAGGAGCGGCAGCAGCAGCATGCCTACACACTTCCCCCTGAACCACTGTGATCCTCACACACCCCCACCTCCCTTTACCCTACACTGAGGAGTGGGTGTGTCACCCCCCTCCCCCGCTCTCTCTCTCTGTCTCTTTTCTCTCTCTCTCTCTCTCTCTCTCTCTCTCTGTCTCTCTCTCTTTCTTTCTATCTCTCTCTCTCTCTTTCTTTCTCTCTCTCTCTGTCTTCAACATCCACCAATCATATTTATTATTATTTTATCCATCCATCCATCCATCCATACATCCATTATTATTTTTATTTTATCTATATTATTCATTCATCCATCATTATTTCATTTATCCCTCCATTCACTATAGTATTAATTTATTACCAATTTCATTCATACTTTCAATCACCTTTCTGTGTATTCGCCATCCTGTCTGTCTGTCTGTCCGTCTATCTCCCTCACTATATGTCTCTGTGCTGTAATTTATCAGTGTTGTCTCTGGTTGTTGAAACTCTCTGGGTTCTGTGGCAGCTGGTTGTGTAGGGCAGGGCTGGGAGTGGCAGGTTAATTTCTCAGTGTTTTCTCTGGCTGATGAGACTCTCTGGGTTCAGTGGCAGCTGGTTGTGTAGGGCAGGACTGGGAGTGGCAGGTTCATTTCTTAGTGTTGTCTCTGGTTGTTGAGACTCTCTGGGTTCTGTGGCAGCTGGTTGTGTAGGGCAGGGCTGGGAGTGGCAGGTTAATTTCTCAGTGTTTTCTCTGGCTGATGAGACTCTCTGGGCTCTGTGGCAGCTGGTTGTGTAGGGCAGGACTGGGAGTGGCAGGTTCATTTCTTAGTGTTGTCTCTGGTTGTTGAGACTCTCTGGGTTCTGTGGCAGCTGGTTGTGTAGGGCAGGGCTGTGAGTGGCAGGTTCATTTCTCAGTGTTGTATCTGCTTGTTGAGACTCTCTGGGTTCGGTGGCAGCTGGTTGTGTAGGGCAGGGCTGGGAGTGGCAGGTTAATTTCTCAGTGTTGTCTCTGGTTGTTAAAACTCTCTGGGTTCTGTGGCAGCTGGTTGTGTAGGGCAGGGCTGGGAATGGCAGGTTAATTTCTTAGTGTTTTCTATGGTTGTTGGGACTCACTGGGTTCTGTGGCAGCTGGTTGTGTAGGGCAGGGCTGGGAGTGGCAGGTTAATTTCTCAGTGTTTCTCTGGCTGATGAGACTCTCTGGGTTCTGTGGCAGCTGGTTGTGTAGGGCAGGACTGGGAGTGGCAGGTTCATTTCTTAGTGTTGTCTCTGGTTGTTGAGACTCTCTGGGTTCTGTGACAGCTGGTTGTGTAGGGCAGGGCTGTGAGTGGCAGGTTAATTTCTCAGTGTTATCTCTGCTTGTTGAGACTCTCTGGGTTCTGTGGCAGCTGGTTGTGTAGGGCAGGGCTGGGAGTGGCAGGTTAATTTCTCAGTGTTTTCTCTGGCTGATGAGACTCTCTGGGTTCTGTGGCAGCTGGTTGTGTAGGGCAGGACTGGGAGTGGCAGGTTCATTTCTTAGTGTTGTCTCTGGTTGTTGAGACTCTCTGGGTTCTGTGGCAGCTGGTTGTGTAGGGCAGGGCTGGGAGTGGCAGGTTAATTTCTCAGTGTTTTCTCTGGCTGATGAGACTCTCTGGGTTCTGTGGCAGCTGGTTGTGTAGGGCAGGACTGGGAGTGGCAGGTTCATTTCTTAGTGTTGGCTCTGGTTGTTGAGACTCTCTGGGTTCTGTGGCAGCTGGTTGTGTAGGGCAGGGCTGTGAGTGGCAGGTTAATTTCTCAGTGTTGTCTCTGCTTGTTGAGACTCTTTGGGTTCTGTGGCAGCTGGTTGTGTAGGGCAGGGCTGGGAGTGGCAGGTTAATTTCTCAGTATTTTCTATGTTTATTGGGACTCTCTAGGTTCTGTGGCAGCTGGTTGTGTAGGGCAGGGCTGGGAGTGGCAGGTTAATTTCTCAGTGTTGTCTCTGGTTGTTAAAACTCTCTGGGTTCTGTGGCAGCTGGTTGTGTAGGGCAGGGCTGGGAATGGCAGGTTAATTTCTTAGTGTTTTCTATGGTTGTTGGGACTCTCTGGGTTCTGTGGCAGCTGGTTGTGTAGGGCAGGGCTGGGAGTGGCAGGTTCATTTCTTAGTGTTGTCTCTGGTTGTTGAGACTCTCTGGGTTCTGTGGCAGCTGGTTGTGTAGGGCAGGGCTGGGAGTGGCAGGTTCATTTCTTAGTGTTGTCTCTGGTTGTTGAGACTCTCTGGGTTCTGTGGCAGCTGGTTGTGTAGGGCAGGGCTGGGAGTGGCAGGTTAATTTCTCAGTTTTTTCTCTGGCTGATGAGACTTTCTGGGTTCTGTGGCAGCTGGTTGTGTAGGGCAGGACTGGGAGTGGCAGGTTCATTTCTTAGTGTTGTCTCTGGTTGTTGAGACTCTCTGGGTTCTGTGGCAGCTGGTTGTGTAGGGCAGGGCTGTGAGTGGCAGGTTAATTTCTCAGTGTTGTCTCTGCTTGTTGAGACTCTCTGGGTTCTGTGGCAGCTGGTTGTGTAGGGCAGGGCTGGGAGTGGCAGGTTAATTTCTCAGTATTTTCTATGTTTATTGGGACTCTCTGGGTTCTGTGGCAGCTGGTTGTGTAGGGCAGGGCTGGGAATGGCAGGTTAATTTCTTAGTGTTGTCTCTGCTTGTTGAGACTCTCTGGGTTCTGTGGCAGCTGGTTGTGTAGGGCAGGGCTGTGAGTGGCAGGTTAATTTCTCAGTGTTGTCTCTGCTTGTTGAGACTCTCTGGGTTCTGTGGCAGCTGGTTGTGTAGTGCAGGGCTGGGAATGGCAGGTTCATTTCTTAGTGTTTTCTATGGTTGTTGGGACTTTCTGGGTTCTGTGGCAGCTGGTTGTGTAGGGCAGGGCTGGGAGTGGCAGGTTAATTTCTCAGTGTTTTCTATGGTTGTTGAGACTCTCTGGGTTCGGTGGCAGCTGGTTGTGTAGGGCAGGGCTGGGAGTGGCAGGTTAAAAGCTCTGCACTGTTAAAACTGATGAACAGCAGCAGCTTATCCTTCATCACTAAACACTGTCTTCATCTCCATCAGCTCTTCCCTGAACTCCAGCACTGTGTGTGTGTGTGTGTGTGGTCGGGTGGTCTTTGTTCTGGGGGTAGTTGGGAGGCAGGGAGCATGCTCAGAATTTAAACACTTTCACTCAGAGATCGCTGTGGAAGAGGCTTTGGGTGGAGGCCAACACGTTCTCTCGCAAACATTGTAGAGAAAGAGTTTTCCAGGCGAGAGAGCTCTCTCACACAAAGAGCTGCCGCACAATGAGAGGAGGACTCGTCTGCCAGAACTGTGACGGGTATAAAAGCTGCAATTATAAATATCGTTTAGATCTGTCATAAAGTCGATCACGCTCTGAGTGTGTATTGATCGATGCGTTTTTTGTGTAAAAGCTGCTCAGTCTTCCTTTAAATAAAGAAAACAGTCATCAGCATAGGCACAAATAAAACCAACAGTGTGTAAACCGTCCAAAAGTATACAGACACTCTTATTTTTACTAGTGAAAATGGTAAATTTTCTTATCTAAAATCCACCTATCCAGTTTTAGTTGCATGCACACACACTGTAAAACCCAATAAGTTCAATAAACTCGAAACATTTGTTGGAACCGATTACCTAAGAAAATTTTAAGTCCATGTAATAAAATAAGCACAGTGAACTTAACAAATATATATCAATTGCTTTGCATAATAATTATTCTTTGCATGTGATGGTCAGGTAAGTAAACCTTTGTAGATTTGTATTTAGTCTTGTCTTTTATTTCAAATATTTTTAATACTCATATAACAGTAAGTAAGAAAGAAAATGCTATAGAGTAAACAGATACAGCAAACAGCCAACATAACATAACATTACTGCAGCTCAGAAAATGATACTAGTTCTTATAGCCTACAACATAAAGGCCAAGCATTTAATCATTATAATATATGATCTACAAGGTAGGATATAAGGTAGCCCAGGAGGAATGACTACACACTGATAGTGAGTGTCAGAAAATGGGGGGGACACCCATTATGCAAATAGGTTGTGCCAGAAGCCAATGAAAAAGAAGCTGCCAATGGCAGCAGACTAAACTCAGTTATTGAGTATTAAGTTGATTCAACTCAAGGATCTCTGTTTGAATGTATATGTGGCCAGAAATGTTCACTTAACTCAAAATAGTTGAGTAATGTTTAGAAATATATATATTTTTTAACGTAAAAGAGGTTTTATTAATTTCAGATAAATTGTGGGTTAACAGTGCAGTTTCCAATCTCTAGATTGCATGGAAAAGTATTGCCAATAGAATAGGACTCAACAACTGGCATCATACTGAATGGAATGTATGTGTTTTCTCTGGATTGATGGAGCTTCATCCAATACTTTTATTTGAGATAAATTGGGAACTTTGGGATTAAGATGATGTGGGGTGGTGATCATCTGACATCCTGATCTCACTAACAATGCTCAGTTTGGTCCCTGAATGCAATCAAATCCTCACAGCAATGCTCCAAATTCGAGTACAAAGTTTTTTCTAGACACTAGAGGCAGTTGCTCCATCAAAAAACGTAAAACACATTTTTGAATACCAATAACTGTTGGTTTATACATTATATATTTCTTATACAAAGATGAATTCCAGGGTATTGGCAGGTGTTAGAAAGCTGATATCATTATGTGGGAGACTCCTGGATCTTCCAGGAGAGGTGGCAAGCATTGACTGTGAGGAAATTGAGCTGCATTACATTGAGTGACCTTGATTTGAAATGCCAGAATTTATTATTAAAAATAGTCTTTGACCTCCCTATTGCACCTGTGGCTGAATGCAATCAAATTCTCACAGCAGTGCTCCAAGATCTAGTAGTCTTTTCTGGACATTAGAGATAGTTACTCCAGCAAAAAAAAGAATCACCTGAATGAATTAAAATCAAGATAGCAGGAAGCCCAGTCGAAAGTTTCTACAGCCAGTCCAGACAGAAACATGGGCCAGTTAAAAATTCTCATATTTATATACTGAGACTAAATAACACACAGCTGCACTCTACTAACTACACTGTAAAAAAACGACAAGTTGACTGAACTCAAATCTTTTGTTGTAACCGATTACCTAATAAATTTTAAGTTCATGTAATATAATATTTTAGTAGAGTGAACTTAACAAATACACATATATATTTAAAATTTATATTTTTCTGAACTTGTATTTAGTCTTCTATCTGGTTTCATTCAACTATTTTTTTAAATACTCATAGAAAAGTAGATGTTCTTCATCTACTTTTCTATGAGTATTTAAAAAATAGTTGAGACAACAGTAAAGAATTAAAAGTACTGAGAGCACAGTGAGAACACAGAGTTACTGCAGCTCAGTAAATGATGCTTTTTTTGCAACTAAGAACACAGAGACCAAGCATTTAATCATAATATATAATCTACAAGTTTACCTAAGGTAGCCTGGGAGGAATCACTACACACTGATTGTGAGTGTCTGAAACTGTTGGACACGCCCAGTATGCAAAGAGATTGTGACAGAAGCCAATGGAAAAGAGGCTGCCAATGACAACAGACTAAACTCAGTTATTATAAGTTGGTTCAAATCAAAGATCTCTGTTTGAGTATATTTGTGCCCACAAATGTTCAACTAACTCATAATAGACTTAAGACTTAATTTATTTGAGTTCAAACAACTTGTGGGTTTACAGTGTAATTAAGTTAAGGCCTCTGAAGGCAGTTGATTGCACTGGATTTTATTTAGAGGTTTTAGAGTAAATACTTTTGCACGTCACACTTTTCAGATTTTTATTTGATAAAAGTTTAGAAAACCATGTATCATTTTCGTTTCATTTCACTTCACACTTATGCAATGCTCTTTGTTTGTCTATCACTTAAAATGTCAATAAAAAATACATTTAGGCTGTGGTCGTAAGGTGACAAAATGTGGAAAAGTTCTGAATTCTGAATACTTTTGCAACCCACTGTAAATAAACTATGCCAAATGGAGGACATTGTTTCTTTCTTTACAAAGACAAAGTTTACTATTTATACTAATCTAGAGTAGCTAGGAGAAATAAAAAAAATGCACACCAAGCAAAACTCCAAGTCTCAGGAGTAAAAACATAAAGTTGGACCGAGCAACTCTGCAGGATTACTTTATCCAAAACTCCACGTGTAATCTCCACCTCACCTGCAGGTTAATGTATGCTAGTTTATTCAGAGGAGGTTCATTTGTGTAAGTTATGCAGAGCAGGCGAAGGGTGGCGGCGGCGAGATTGCTCAGGCCGCATTGTGAACTTATTTGGCTGGAAAGGGAAGATAAGCCGCGTTAATTTCCAAACCATTTCAACTCGAATTAATTCACTCAATCAGCCGCTGTGCTCGTGATTGAAAGTCTCAGTAGAGTAAGAGAAGTTTGAGACGTTTGTTTGACTGGCGGGGGAAACCACTCACGTTCTGACATCTTATACAGACTGAAGAGATCCTTAGTCTTGACTTACTGGTAAACAATTTAGTTAAAGCTGATAAAGTTTGTGTGGCACAGGCATAGCCTGTGTGAGTGCCCTATGCTGCTGTGCAACTCATACTGTATTTTTCACACTATAAGGTGCACGAGAATATATGGCAAACTATCAATAAACGTCTATTTTATGGTATATTTTTTTATACATTCGGTGCACCGGATTTTAAGGCACATGTTTTCCTTCTAATTCAGCAGGTCTTGCCACTCGGTGGTAAAGTAATGTAAAGCTAAGCAAAGTAGTGATGGATGGATAATCTACACAGATTTATCTGTTGAAAACTGTTTACTTGGGTGAGTAAAGCACTTACGTTTATTTACAGTAAGTAAGCATAGATTTCTAGATCAGCAGCAGCAGCATTAGCCTTAGCGGCTAACTGAGAACGGAACATTCTGTTATTAAGAACAGAATATTTGGCATATAGCCTACAAAACAGCATTAAACTGAAATAGTCCAGGAACAATAACATAATTTACAATAACTTGCCTCTAATTTACTCTACTTAACAATATTTAAGAATTTAAAATACTTTCTGAGCAAACACATTTTTTTATTATTATTTTAAGCATA
Source organism: Astyanax mexicanus (assembly GCF_023375975.1). NCBI lineage: Eukaryota > Metazoa > Chordata > Actinopteri > Characiformes > Acestrorhamphidae > Astyanax > Astyanax mexicanus. The sequence continues at coordinate 17,790,716 of NC_064427.1, read as the reverse complement.
TAGCCTTAGAGAGAAAACACAAAAACAGAAATAAGGATATGCACTGCACAATCATTAAACTCTCACATAACTCATTGGATACTTTTTCAATATTAAAGGCATGTAATAGACTATCAAACAAAATGTAGAAACATAAATGTTAAAATACTAATATTGCCCTTAAGTTACAAAATAAGATAAATATATATATATATATATATATATATATATATATATATATATATATATATATATATATATATATATATATATGAAAAGGCAACGTTAAGCAGGCTGAAAAACCCAAGGGAAAGGTGGGAAGTTCCGGATGGGCTTGGGCAGATAATTTAAACTCTAGGAAAGGCTAATAGCTAATCCTACCAGATCCTGATACAATCTCTTCAGCTATTTAACATTAGAATGCACCAATAAGTTCATGTTTAGTTGCCCCTCCAGAGAGAGTCCTATTCTGTTGGCAATACTTCGCTTCTACTAGACTAGACAAGTTCATCTGTATCTGCAATTGGTATAAGCAGCTAAAAGCATTCATTATAAGTGGTATCCACAAATATTTGGACATATTGTTCTGATCTCTTGATTGTACCCATGATGCTGCAGAACTGCCGCAGTGCTGTAAGAATAGACGCTGATCTGCTGCCGGGGGGCTTCATTATGTACTCTAATGGCGGAGGTGAGTTGTTGAGCTGTGAAATGGCTCTCCGTTCTCTGCGTTTTCTCTACGTCTTCAATCTGAGCTCTGAGATTCTGATAAGAAACCTCAGCAACCAGAATCCACTCAGCGCCTCTCTGAATAACAATGAAGTCTGTGAGTGCTGTGGAAATTTCAGAATGGAAATTTAATGGGATGTAATTCCATAATTATTCCAAGCTGGAGACAAAATTGATGCAATTCACTAATTCATGTTAAAGGTGTCTAAATAAGTGTCGATCCAGTGTAAAACTGAATGTATTACAGAGGTCTTAAGCAGTGGACATGCTGGAAAAATCACAGGGCACGATTTTAATTAGAATACAGGGACTAAGAAATGGGGAATAATCCAAGAGATATAAAGAATCATGTAGTCAACAAAATTTCAAAGTGTTTAGATGCTCTTATCTGGGAAGCTGGTAGCTTGCAGTATTTGAGGCTGGTAACTCTGATTAACTAACTCTGATTCTTGCTCTTCCTATACTGGGGTAGTGCCTAACTGGATGAGTGCCAGTTCCATCATTACAACGCTTTTGATGGTCTCTGTGGTGACTGCACTTAAGGATCCTTTTCAAGTTCTTGAAATATGTTTTATCGGATTGACTGATTTTTTCATAACGTATTTTTTTCTTTACTTAGTTGAGTAGTTCTTGCTTCTCATAATTTGGATTAGAACATTAATAGAGTTATTCACTGTATACCTGTAACTCTACCTCTTCATTACTTTACAACTGAAGCTCTTCATTACTTTACAACTGAAGCTCTCAAACACATTAAGAAGAAATACAAGTAATTAACTCTTGATGAGTTCAGCACAGCTGTTAACTGAAGGCCTAAATTCCAGATGTCATCTAATCTAATAAAACATATTGCATTTTGTTTAAAAACTAGATAGATAGATAGATAGATAGATAGATAGATAGATAGATAGATAGATAGATAGATAGATAGACTATATAATTTTTGCCATTAATATCTGAAATGTGTTCTTTTGAAGTAATGCTGCTGCTGCAGCTCAGCCATTCAGCGCTCACTCCTACACCGCCCCTAAACTCATACATCACCAGTGCCCCTTCCAAACTACCCCTCCCATTTTTTTAGCCTGTTTTTTTATTATTCAAGCTGAGGGAGGAGTCAGCTAAAATCAGGGAGTTTAGTGCCCCTTTAATTACAAACAGACTCAAAGCAGAATTGTATTAATGTTTAGACCTTTATTTTGACAGGCGGCGGTCTGCTCAGTGCGCAGCTGCGGAAAGCGGGGAGTAAACAATGCAGAGTGCAGCAGTGAGTAAGTAGGCTGTTAGCTGAGCTAAGTTTAGGGGGGGGTTTACCTCTGTACGTTTAATAAACATCTTCAGTAACAGAACATGCGTTTAATACTGTAATTAGCCTGTTCTACGCTCTGTTTAACTGTAGTTTTAGTCAGCTGTGGCTAAATACCATGAGCTAAATTTATACTACAGTCTAAGTATCTGTGTTTTATTATTGGGGTTTATCTTCAGTGTTTAAAGAGAAACCAGACAATAAAAAACCAAACCAATATAATCTACAAAAAAACTCTAAACTTCAGTATTATACATTAATGTATTGATTAGTTAATTGTTTGTGATTGCTGTAGAACTACTCTTATAACTAGCTAAGCAGCTACTTCCTGACTAATACTACAACCACCAGTATGAGTGCAAAGCTTTCCATAATTCCACCTTAAAACATGTTTTCCTTCCACCTTAAAAGCTTCATATGTTACATTTGTTACCTTTGTTACATTGAGCCTGTTAAAGATATTGAGTGATTTGAGTTTTATATATTTCTGCTTATGTTGTGCAAAAATGCTATAAGTTACAGTTCCACCTTAAAAGCTGAAGACCTGAAGGCCGTGTGTCTCTACAGCTGCATTTAAGGTGGACTGGTAACAAATGTGTGTATATATATTGCATACAATATGATTGTACAATATGATTATTGCAGACCTAAATTTGGATTAACTAACTGATTAGATTATACAAATATTTACAGGACATTGAATGTCCTGCATTGTGATTATTGCGCCAGTTCAGTGCTTTATTATGCTTTACCCCATTCTGTATCTTGTAACACCAGATTATGATGCCCTCTCGGAGCAGCACGGCTGGTGGTGGAATCCCAAACAACAAAGTGAAATACTCCAGGCTAGCAGACAGTGATGAAGGTTACATCGACCTACAGGTGAGGACGATCGACTTGGATACTTCAGCTCACAGATGCTTTGTGCTGATCCACATCACCCTAGGAGTACTGTACCCACCCAGAGAGAGCAAGGCCAATTGTGCTCTCTCAGGGCTCTGGCAGCTGATTGCAAGCTGCATGACTGGGATTCGAACGAGTGATCACTCGGAGCTCCAGTATCACTTTGTATAAATTGATAACACATCTCATATTTTTTCTTGTTTTTTTGTTTTTCGTTTTTCAGTTCAAGAGGAGTCCACCTAAAGTCCCATATAAAGCCATCGCTCTGGCCACGTTCCTGTTCCTCGTCGGGTCTTTATTGATTATTATCGGCTCTTTGCTTTTGACTGGCAACATTTATGTTTCGGTAAGTTAAAAAGACAACATGTCAGCACCTTTATCATCTAGTCACCCAATCGCCTTCCCAGAAGCACCTTCAGGTCATCCTGCATTTATGGGATTAGAAGTCATGTTGGCTCAGACTGAGATAATCAGCTGAATTGAGCTGTGTATCATCAGCCTGTAGCATGTCTTAGTGTTTATTGGCTCCACAGTGACACACAGTGACGTGTGGATCCTCTGCTCTTGTCTTACGAAATTAATTGGATTAGATGTGATTTATTTAGGGGACGTGACTCATCGTAATAAATCTGGTTTTGTCATGACCTCTGGTTTAATGTAATATACTATAAAAAAAATCATTGTTTTAATTTAGAGCTAAAAAAGACGAGCTGTAGTCAGAGATGGACACTTGAGTTGGTGTTACTGTGTGTTGAATACAAATAAGACTTTAGACTTCACTTACAGTATACAGTACCAGTCAGTATCATTCTATATATGACAGTTTTGCACATCTCTGCTGTATTTTCTCACTCAGCTTTATGAGGTAGAGTCACCTGGAATTCAGGCTTTCAGTTAACAGCTGTGCTGAACTCCTCAAGAGTTAATTACTTAAATTTCTTGTCTAATTCTTTGAAAGTATCATCAACTTTAGTCGAAAATATGATCAAAAACGTTATAATGATGAAACTGGCGCTTATTAGGACCGCCCCAGAAAGAAAGAGTCTTAGCTAAATCTAAAATATAAAATATAAGTCCATAATTGTGTTTCTGTATAGCTTTATTATTGTCTTCAATATTAAATTTACAATGTAAAAAAATCATTAAAAAACTTTTGACTGGTTCTGTACCTAAATAAATGAATATATTTGTGACGCCACAAACAGGAGTGGGACGCTTGCAGTCAAAATTAGGGGTAGGTTTAATAATCAGAGCTAAACCAACAATCTGAGTACTAGCAACAGTACAAATCAGAAACAAATCTGGTCTAAACATTAGAATCTGGCCAAATCACAGTCCAAAAGGGGTATACAACAAACGAGAAATAAGGGTCAAAACCAGATCAAAACAATCGAGAGAACTAACCAAAAAGACAAGACAAAATTAGAGACAAAAGTCAACAAATAGGTCATACACGGATATAGATAAACAACGAAATAACGCTTGGTATGCAGCTGATAAACAGGGGCAATACTTCGCGAAAAACAGGACAGACTGACTTGTATTTATACACAGAAAAACAGCAGTAATTACTCAGAACTCAGGTGAGCTTGACCCAACAATCAGGTGCTGATTGACTGGCTGAAACACATGATTGAGAGGTGCATTCTGGGAGTTGGAGTTTGTAAAGGTGGACAGTCAGTAAAGCCATTGGAAGGTGTAAAAAAATATTATTAATGTTTTACGCTTTTCTGCCTTTTTTCTTATCTTCAGAATCCAGATCGCACCATTCCGGTGCTCATCATCGGAATCCTCATATTCCTGCCCGGCTTTTATCACTTGAGAATTGCCTACTACGCCTCTAAGGGATACCGCGGCTACTCGTATGATGACATTCCAGACTTTGATGATTGACCGCGGGCCGCGCTGCCGGCATGCTGATCTGGGGTCTGTGCTCTCCGGACACCCGCTGGTTGCTTTGCTTTCTGTCCTCACGGCTGAAGCTGCATGACCTGCCTTTGTGTTTTCTCTCTGTGTGAAGCGTTCGTTTCCCTGCAGCGGGAAACCGGCGGCCAGCTGTGGGTTATATTTAAGGTGCAGCATGATCACAGCGGCACTGCAGAGTTTATAACAATGATCGTCCAAAAAATAGCTATACCCAGCTGAAAGGAACGAACCTCGGTGGGTAATCGTAACAGCCAGACTGTCACAGAGAATCTTCAGCAAAGAAATAAGCAATAATACTCTCAAGCTCCGTGCTACAATGTGAAATATTTCACGTTATAGCACGAACCTCGAGTGTATTATTGCGATTATACCACAGTTCCATCATCACTGTTTATTAAAAGATTTTGAGTTAAAGAGGAGGAGATAATAGGATCTGTTTACGAGTTAAAATAGTTCCATTGCTGCTCTATTTGTAGCTGTGCTGTTTGGTTTGTAAGCGCTGCATCGTTGCTATAGGTTACCTGCATGTGGTGGAGTAATACATGAAGAGCTTCGGTTACAGTGCATAACCAGCTGAAGGCACTCGTAGAACGCCGCTCAGCCAATCACATTGCAGGGTCGGAACTAACTGTGTCATAATTTCTGTTAACCTTTGTCCTTTATCTTTCTTAGCATAATGCCACACTTCCTTTTGAGTGCAAATCAAAAAATGAGAATATCATTGAAAAGTTACTTTATTGCAGTAATTCACTTCAAAATGTGAAACTCATATTATATAGATGTATTACACACAGAATGATCTATTTGAATCGTTTATTTCTTTTTATGGTTGATGATTATGGATTACAGACAATGAAAACCCAAAAATCAGTGTCTCAGAAAATGAGAATGTTATGTAAGACCAATTGGTACTTTTAGCAGTGTGGGCAGTGTGCCAAGTCCTGCTGGAAAATGAAATTCACCTCTCTATAAAAGTTGTCAACCATCACTGATTGGTGGAAACTTCACAGTTGACTTCGAGCAGTTTGGACTGTGTGTCTCTCCACTCTTCCTCCAGACTCTGCTCCCTTTATTTCCTTTAAATGAAATTTAAAATTTACTGATGATCTGTGATTGTTTGGAGAAACATGTCTGTCATCTGCTGGTGTTGATCCACTGTGTTTTATTATCAAGTCTAAAGTCAGTGCAGTTTTGTTTTCCCACAAAATCTTACAGCACTTCATATCTTACAGCTTCCCTCTGCTGACTTTTAACTTTTATGAAGATGCAGATTTCATTTTCCAGCAGGACTTGACACACTGCCCACACTGTGAACCAAAAGAACCAATTGGTCTTATATATATAATATTCTAATTTTCTGAGATACTGATTTTTGGGTTTTCATTGTCTTTAAAAGAAATAAAGGCTTAAAATAGATCACTCTGTGTGTAATACATCTATATAATATGAGTTTCACATTTTGAACTGAATTACTGAAATAAAGTCACTTTTTAATGATATGTATGTGTGATACATAGTTCCTGGTAAGTTTGATCCTTTTTCCTTGTTAATAGCATTTTTGCAATGCCACCATTCCTTCTGGGTGCAACTATTTTTGGAACTATTTCTTTGACGATGAGCGTACATTCAGTACCAGTCAAAAGTTTGGACACACCTTAAATTCAGTGTTTTTTTTTTATTCTGGTATTTTAAAATGTTCTGCATTGTAGATCAATACTAAAGTCATCCGAACAATGAAGAAAAATATATAATTTTTTTTAGTAAACCCCCCAAAAAAACAGAATATGTTTTATAATTTAGATTCTTCAAAGTAGCACCTCTCGCTTAGATTTTCTCAGTCAGCTTTATGAGGTAGAGTCACCTGGAATTCAGGCTTTGAGTTAACAGCTGTGCTGCTGAACTCATCAAGAGTTAATTACTTGAATTTCTTGCCTCTTAATAATGTTGTGTTTGGGAGCATCAGTTAAAGTAAAGTAGTGAAGAGGTAGAGTTACAGGTATACAGTGAATAGTGAATATTTGAGTAATGTTCTAACCCAGATTATGAATTATTATTATCCCAACGACAATCAAACATGTTATAGTGATGAAACTGGCTCTCATCAGGATCGCCCCAGAAAATGGGACAATTACTTTTAAGTTACTACATGATTCCTTATGTGTTCCTTCATTGTCTGATAGGTCACTTCACTATTCATTTATTAATGTAGGAAAATAATAAAAAACTTTGAATAAAAAGGTGTGTCCAAGCTTTTGAACAATACTGTATATCATTTATTTCTTGTACCAAAGTCTGAACATACCTCTCTATCATGATGTAGAATGGAGTATTTTTGAGTATTTATGTAGCACTATATACAAAAAAGCCAAAAAGAAATGGTAGCTGTTGCTCCAGTGAGGTGTTTTATTGTGCTGTTTATGTGACAGTGTGTTTATATAGCTGTATATCTGCGAGCAGCTAAATGGGTTTGCCAGAATAAATAGTTTTATGATAAATAGGCTGGTTATTACTCTGAATCAGCGGGTTGGAAAATGATAAAGCTGCGTGTTGTGCCGGCGGTCGCTCGACTGTTGTGAGAAGTTATTTATTTAAAGCATTTCTGAGCTCGGAGAGTCTCAGAGAGTCAGTGTTTATACTGAAAGCTATAATGCATGTATGATTAAGAGTATAGAGCCGACATGATTAATGGATTTAAATAATAGAGGCGTTAGATTTTGCCTTCTTTCAGAGCTGGCAGTGAATAGGGGGAGGTTTTGCATGATAATAGTGCATTATATTCTAGTACTGCTCTCTTGTTCAGAGTCAGAAACGCAATCATATATATATAAATATATAAATATATATGTTTATGCCTTTAAATGCATTTTATTCATATGGTGTACTTATTATATTTTTAGTTTTTTAGAGGGTATCAAGTGTATTTTTTCCAATAAAGTATTTTGGAGTCGTATGCTTTTGTGTTCTTCATTTCTTCTTTACTTCGTTCTTTACTCAAATAATACTATAATATTGTTTTCTTCTACTATATAATACTATTCAGTGAAAAAAAATATTATTTGATACACTGCCAATTTTGCAAGTTTCCCCACATACACATTCAACCGTAAGAGCCAAAAAAAATAAAAATAAACAATAAAATAAAAGATTTTGGCCAACATCCTCCTTCCCTCAGTAAGAGCATATAAATGGTCCGTGGTTGGGCCTTCCAGCATGACAATGACCTGAAACACACAACCAAAGCTAACTGGAAAGGAGTGGTGCTGTTAGAAGCATTTCAAGGTCCTGGAGTGATCTAGTCAGTCTCCAGACCTGAGCCCAATAGAAACTCTTGTAAAAGATCATACATACAATGAGGCATTCTGTTGTTTCTCACAGGTGAAGTGTACCTACAATAAAAAATTACATACCAATAAGATAATACTTAATACACTTATGCCTATCAAAGCAGGACAATGCCTTAAAATGCCAAAAGTCATGAAATAGCAGTGAAATGGGAATTGATTAGAAAATGCAGTGTAATATATCAACCACAGTGTAATAATAAACCTTTATTTTAACTCAGGAGTACATTAAACTGAGGGTGACCTTTGTTTGCAATGCAGTCGAGCATTTACAATATAAAAGAGATTGAAAATATTAGATTAGAAATTAAAAATAGGAAAAAATAAATCAATAGAAGAAATACGCACTTTAAATAGATACATATAGGGAATAATATTTAGAAAAAAATTCTAAATAAAATGACCATAAAAATATGTAAAAAAAAAAAAAACATTAACACATTAAAGGAAAGCAAAATAAAGAAAAATAATAAAAGTAAAAGTAAATGATACAATGAAATAATAAGAATGATAAGAAATGGTCAGATTAATCATAATGAACTAAGAAAAAATAATAGATTAATGAATGAATTAATAAATAATAATAATTAGAACACTATATATTTTTTATGTTTCAGTAATTCCAGTGAGCTAAGCTATATGGGATATTGTGATGTAGTTATAGAATATTTTATAAAAAATGTATATAAAACTTTATATAAGCTTACAGAGAGATAAAGTGAAATGAGAGATGGTTTGCCAGTCTTATATATTTATTTGCAGTAAAATCAGTATTAAAATCAGCACTTCATTTGCTTCAATAGTCTTTTGCATGAATATTTCTCCATTATAATGTAATAGCAGGTTTACACTGCCCTCTAGTGGAGCCTGTAGTGTAAGTGCATGTGATTTCTCCACAGTTTGCTGATGTATAGATAATATGTTTATATAGGAATCCCACACTGAGCAGGAGGAAGTGATGGAAAAGGTTTTAGCTAGGCCACATTTGCACTCTAGGAGTTTTAGGTAGCTGCCCAGTGCTGGAGATGTTTGTTGAAACTGTCTGGTTAAACAGCACTTCCACAGAACATGGAACTATGTTTACTTATCTAATTTTATTCATTTGTAAACTATACTGTGTGTCCAAATGTTTGTGGAAGCATCCACTGCTAAAACCGTGCACACAAACAGTATACAGCATTTCTAGTCCTAAAAAAGAGAATTACTGACAATAGAACACTAACATTAGCCAATGTGAGAGAGGCCTTCGGTTGCTTAGGAGTTACCTTAGGGTCCTTTGTGACCTTGCCAACTATTACCTTGATAAATCACCTTTATTTTTAGGCTGTAATCTGTCTGACTTTAGATTCTTGGGGTCCAAACTCTTTAGATATGGTTTTGGAACCTTTTCCAGCCTAATAGACATTTTTATAGACATTTGTTTAACATTTATTTAACATAAACCTACCTCAATTATATTTGGATACAATAACATTCATATGTGTACAGTACTGATTTTATTATTTCCTTTAGTACTTTTAACTATATTCTTATTCTATTTATCTCTTTATCGTACCTTCTTTCATTGGCTCTTACCCAGCCAAATTCCTTGTATGTGTAACAAACTTGGCGAAATAAATTGTTCTGATTCTGATTCTGAGACAGTATACTGTTACGCAGCCTGGTTCTCCTTCCACACTACCGGACTCTATTTCCCAGAATTCCCCTGATTATGACATCAATAATAACCCTTCACCTTCACCCAATCACGTTACGCTCCGACGCTCTGATTCACCTGTGTACTAAATTACTTCCGGTTCATTCTTATCTAGATCCTGTATTTAAGGCATCCGTTTGTAAACAAACACTGCAAGGTATTGCCGACTCATGTACTAAGCGTTTTCCTGATTACTGTTTTTGCCTTCTCGTTACGACCCTGTTTTCGGATTATCGGTTTATGTCTTTTGTTTTGCCCTCATTGGATTTGTTGTATGGTTGGACTGTTTCTCGGTTTCGATCTCGGACTGTATTTTTGACTACGTCTCTGGTTATCGGTGAGATCATTGTTTACTTGGTTATTCTGTTAGCAGAACCTGTTAGCCTTCCTGCTAATAGACCTGTCTGTATTTTTAACTCGGCTCGCGTCACTCCTCTCTACCTGGCGTCACATATACAGCTTGTTTAATCCTGTAAAAGAGAAGTACTGCCAATAGAACACTAACATTAGCCAATGGGAGATAGGCCTTCGGTTGCTTAGAAGTTACCCTGGGGTCCTTTGTGACCTGATACGTTGATACGTTTCCTCTATTTTTACGCTGTAATCTGACTGTCGATTCTTGGAGTTCAAACTCTTTAGATATGGTTTTGAAACCATTTCCAGCCTAATTTGCTAAGTGAAAAGGAGGAAGAAAAAAGGGGAGGGAACTCGGGGAAATTTGGGCTGGAGTTCTGAACTGCGTGCTGAAGAAGCGTGCAGTTATATCCCCCCCTTTTTATTTAATGAGAAGTGGAAGAGTAGAAAAAAGGGGGTTGTTGGGGAGGAGGTGGGTTGCGAAGTTTTCGTCACGAGAGGTAGTTAGTTAGGGGAGGTATTTATAGGACGGTTGATTGATACGGGGTGGAGTTAGAACGTAGAGTTCGGGCGTGGTCCTTCTCCCAAACTTTTGTTATTACATAACATCATTTTGCTAAGTGCGGACCACGCCTTATAGAAGTAGAAAAGGAGGAAGAAAAAAGGGGAGGGAACTCGGGGAAATTTGGGCTGGAGTTCTGAACTGCGTGCTGAAGAAGCGTGCAGTTATATCCCCAAAATATGGAGCTTATAATGAAGCTAGTTTGAGATGAGCCTGTCTGAAATCGTCTGGTTTGGAACGGATGTATAAGTGGTACGCCTGAGAAGACCACCGTCCGAGAAGCTTGATGACGTGCTCGGGGATTCCTTGTCTGGAGGCGTTGGATGCTGCACCGATGCGGAATGAGTGGGCGGAGAATTGGTCTGGTGAGTAACCGATGACTGAAAGGATGCGGCGGAAATGTGTGTGGAACCAGTGCCTTGTGATTATACTACCAGATTCCGTAGTGAACAGAGTATCCGAAGGTGATGCTTGTTGAGAGAGCCGGAGATTTAGGTGGTGGACGAGTGGTTCGCACGGGCTGAGGGGTGAGTCAAGTTTAAACAGATGGAGGATCGTGGTTTTGCCAAGTTGGTCAGTTTTGCTTCGCTTGATTTTAAAGGTGAGAGTATCCGAGTCCAGGATGCTGAGATCTGATATGAGGGGGTATGAAAAGGAGTTGAGGGAGATTTTTAGTGAAGTGAATTCTGAGCATCTGAGGAATCCGAAGTATGCCAGGAGAAATAGCGATTGGAGCGTGGAGGATGTTGTCGGAGGGTAAAAGCCTGATCGGAGGGTTTGAATGCAACGATGGAGGATTTCTGGTGAGATGGGAGCTCGTTCGTGTGAGGATGGAGTTTCTGATTTTTGGATTCCTTTCAGGAGAAGGGAAATTTGAGGGTGATTAGAGGAAGGGTGTGGTATGCCAGTAATTAGTTTAGTGAAAAAATTGATAGCTGCCAGATGGACTCTGAGTGATGAGGAACGGGCTGAATGTTGAGTGTGAATGAAAGTAATATAAGCTGCTATTACGGATGGATGATGAGAAGGGAAAGATATTATGTGTGGAGTGGAAATTTTTGTATGCTTTCCAGCTTGACCAGTAAGTAGAGAGTGTCTGTGGGGAAACGGCTGAAAGGATGGTTTGTTGTGCTTGGAGGATTAGTTCGTTCAGACGGGGGTTAGGTGTAGTGTAGTTAGTGAAAATGGAGGTACCGGCGTTGGGTTGCAGTCTGCATGCGGAGCCAAGGATCTGAATTTCTGGAATTGAAAGCGAGAAAGAGAGTCAGCAATAGAGTTGGATAAACCTGGGATGTGGACAGCTTTAATTATAAACTGATGCTTAATGGAGTGCCAAGTGAGGCGACGGATAAAAGGCATTATGTCTAGCGATTTTGATCGACTTTTGTTGATGTGGACCGCGGCGAGATTGTCTGAATGGAGTAAAATTGATTTTCCTGACCATTCATGTCCCCAAAGGAGGGCAGCGACGAAGACCGCATATAAGTCCAGAGAGCGCAGAAGAATCGCGCGGCTGCGCGGCGGAGCACATGAAGTTCTCCGGCCAAGCAGAAGCGACCAGAGGAAGGAGCGGCATCTGTGAATAGCTTGATATCAAAAGAGCTGGAAGCTGCGTTGGCGTAGAAGAAAAACCCGGTCGATTGCAGAGGAGGCACAGCCAGAAATGGAGCTCTGACGTGCAGTATCAGTTGAGCATAACGAATGGTGGAGGGCTCGGACGAAAAGCCAAGCGGAGGAGACGGGAAATGAAAGAACGACCCTGGGTTAGATTTTGGGTTGTGAATAAAGTGGCCGAGGGGGGGAAAGACGGTGCTAGGTACGGGCGGGGAGACTTGAAAGGAGGCGGAGTCCAGAAAGATCCCAAGAAACTCGAGAGATGTGGAGGGACCAACGGAGTTCTCCGACGGCGGGGCACGGAGGCGAGTGAAAGCGCTGGTCGTGGCTTCAAGACCCATCAAGAGGGGCGAGGAAGGAGGACCGACGACGAAGTTACCCAGGAGGTGGAGCACGAACTGGGGCCCGTGTTAAGCAAATCCAGCAGAGCGCCTTAGCAAAGGAATCGAAGCTTGGGGTTACTTTGCACCCGAAGCAAGGTGAACTGAAAAACGGACTCTGAAAAGGCGCCAGGAGTCAGGATGGAGAGGGAGGATTTTGAAAGCCGAAACCACGTCAGCCTTAGACAGCCAGGCCCATCGCGGGATGGGGAGCTTCGTCCCGCAAACATACGTCAATGAAGTTCCAGATCCGGGGCGTCTTTGAATGTAGCAGGGTTCCAGTGTTGGAGATGAACCGCAGCGCGAGCTGAGAGGGGGCGGCGCTGTAGATAGAGAATGAAGGTCATGAAGCTCCAGCAAGGAGCTGAGCGGGTGCTGCAGCCCGGTGAGAAACGGCGAGAGAGGAGGCGGGAAGAGAATTGACGGAGTAAAGGAAGGAGAAAGGCTGGCTGGAAGGGACGGGTTGGAGAATAGTGTTGCCAACTGCTCAGTAAGTAAAGTAGCCATTGGCTGCAATTTGTGATGAAAACCCCTTAAATGTTAGAATGTTACAAATGAACTCTAACAAATGAACTACGTCCGTTGCTTTTATAAATAGGCAGAGACTTCTGAAAATAACTCCATTTTAACGTAAATTACATGATTAAGTTTTTTTTTTTTTTGACAGTCAGCGGCGGCTTTAGGTATGCGCAGTTCGTCGCAGCGTGTTTGAAGAGCGGTGTGAGTGTGTGGTCTGACTGAGACTGCGCTGTGAGTGTCGTGGGCGGGGCTCGCGGCAGCACCTGCTGCTCGCTGAGGAGAAACTGAAGAGCACGTGTGTTCATTTAAACTCTCAATAACAAACAAAAACTACGTTGGCAAGTCGGCAACACTGTTGGAGAACAGCAGGAGGAACGCAGAAATGGAGAAGGAGGATGACAGAGGGGGTTCGAACGACTGAGGGGAAGAGGGAAACGAGAGAGACGAGAGAAACGAGGCGCTGAGGCGAAGTTGGTGCCGCGCCAGGGGTGCGAGAGCTGCAGCAGCGGCGAGGGGGTTTGGACGACTGAGGGAGGGGGAGTTGGACGACTGAGGGAGGGGGAGTTGGACGACTGAGGGAGGGGGAGTTGGACGACTGAGGGAGGGGGAGTTGGACGACTGAGGGAGGGGGAGTTGGACGACTGAGGGGAAGAGAGACGAGAGAGACGAGAGACGAGGCGCTGAGGCGAATTTGGTGCCGCGCCAGGGGCGCGAGAGCTGCAGCGGCAGCGAGTTGAGCGGGTGACGTCATCAGGCCGCGACGCCGGTGCGGCTCATGTGCGCTGTTCAGAGGTCCAGTGAAAAGTTCCGCTTTTGGAGCAGAACGGGGGAAAGGGACGCCGCGGCCCTTCAAAAACCCGCTGCAGCTTAACAACAGTCCAATCGGACATGCGAGAGAGGGGCCCAGGGCCGGCGAGGCCGGCCGAGGAAGACGGGCGTCCGGAGCGGCGAGCCCGCGCAGGAGGAGTAGGGGAAGGGGTAGAAGAGCGGCGGGAGTGCCGAGATCCGGGGGTGCACTGGTGAGGACGACCGACCCGGGAGGAAGAATAAGCAGTAGCCGGAGTAGAACAGGAGTAGTCGGAATGGAGATTACGGAATTCAGACGACGAGCCCGGCGAGGTGGAGTAGGGGAAGGGGGAGAAGAGCGGCGGGAGTGCCGAGATCCGGGGGTGCACTGGTGAGGACGACCGACCCGGGAGGAAGAATAAGCAGTAGCCGGAGTAGAACCAGGAGTAGCCGGAATGGAGATTACGGAATTCAGACGACGAGCCCGGCGAGGTGGAGCAGGAGTGGAGACAGGCTGGCCAGGAGGGAAGAGGTCCTCGTCGGAGGCGGTGAGTTAAAGGTCCATGACGGAGAACAAGCTAATGCTAGCAGGCGGGTGCGGCAGATTCGACTGATGCGAAGTTTTCGTCACGAGAGGTAGTTAGTTAGGGGAGGTATTTATAGGACGGTTGATTGATACGGGGTGGAGTTAGAACGTAGAGTTCGGGCGTGGTCCTTCTCCCAAACTTTTGTTATTACATAACATCATTTAAAATAAATATTTTTTTTCTGAGATCCTCAGAAATCTCCTTTGTTCGTATCATGATAGACTTCCACAAACATGTGTTGTTAAGAGCAGATATTTTATTAACATATAGACATATATACATTTGTATAGACATTTATTTAACATAAACCTACCTCAATTATATTTGGATTAAATAACATTCATATGTGTACAGTACTGATTTTATTATTTCCTTTAGTACTTTTAACTATATTCTTATTCTATTTATCTCTTTATCGTACCTTCTTTCATTGGCTCTTACCCAGCCAAATTCCTTGTATGTGTAACAAACTTGGCGAAA